>NC_080176.1:7238345-7340845 GCF_950295315.1 Erinaceus europaeus
AGAAGAGAGGGAGAGAGAGAGGGGAGAGAGAGAGGGAGAGAGGATGGGGAGAGAGAGAGGGAGAGAGAGGGAGAGAGAGAGGGAGAGAGAGAGGGAGAGGGAGAGAGAGAATGAGAAGAGAGAGAGAGAGAGGGAGAGAGAGAGAGGGAGAGAGAGAGAGAGAGGAAACACGTCTTTTGCAAGGCATATTACCAGGTTTGAGCCTAACTCTCACTGCTCGAGGGGGATGCTTCAGTGCTGTGGAGTCTCTCCCTCTCTCCTCTTGTCTCTCTCTATCTGAAAAAGTCAGCTTCAGTGGGCACCAAAAAGAAAAAAACAAAACAGAAAAGTAACTTTTAAAATTTTGTATGTGAGGACCTAGTGGGGTTGTATTGTTATGTGGCAAACTGGGAAATGTTCTGCATGTACAAACTACTGTATTTACTGTCGAATGTAAAACATTAATTCCACAATAAAGAAATTTAAAAAATATTTTGTCCATAAGGATCTCAGCTCAAGCCCCTGTCTCCCCACCTGCAAGGGAGTCCCTTCACAGGCGGTGAAGCAGGTCTGCAGGTGTCTGTCTTTCTCTCCCTCTCTCTGTCTTCCCCTCCTCTCTCCATTTCTCTCTGGCCTATCTAACAAGGACGACATCCATAACAGTAACAGTAATAACTACAACAACAATAAAAAAAACAAGGTCAACAAAAGGGAAAATAAATAAATTAAAAATATAGATTTTGTCTGTTTAATCTACTGGATAAAAGTAGAGAGAAATTGAGAAGAAAGAGGGTGATGGAAAGGGAGACAGAGAAACACCTGCCGCTCTGCTTCAGAGCTTATGAAGCCTCCCCCCTGCAGGTGGGGAGCGGGGACTTGAACCCGAGTCCTTGTGTGTGCGCCTGGTTCCTTACCCGTGAAATCTTGTAATCATGCAAGGCGCGCTTAAATCACGAGTGAAAAGTAAACCAGTGATTGAGAAGATGCCCTTTATCGCTCTCTGAGGCTTAGGCTCCCCATCTGAGAGAGAGGGGTGGAATCCTCACAGAGTCACTATGTTCCAGAAGCCCTGCCCGAGGATAATCACCAGCCTATGGTCACCGCTTCTCATGAACCCCTGCTGACTGCACCCAGCACCTGGGACAGAGCCCAGCGGCACAGGGAGCTGGGCTCCCAGGTCTCACCACCACCAAAGCCGCAAACCCCCTCCCTAACCCCCGAGCGTGTGCTGTCACGCTGAGCAGAGCCTGCGAACCCCCATCCAGGCCCCCCCCTGCTAACTGAATGCAGACCTGGAGCTGCCCTGCCTGCCTGCTGGGCTCTGAAGGCTTTTGCTCTCTGCCAGGAGGTGGAAAATGTTCTGCCCTCCCCTCCCCTCCCTTCCACCCTACCTCCTTCTTTCCACTCTCCCTTTCCTCCCTTCCTCCTCCCTCCCTCCTTCCTTCCCTTCCTTCCTTCCTTCCTTCCTCTTTTTTTTCCTTCCTCCCTCCCTCCCTTTCCCTTTTCAGGCACCCAGGACCTCTTGCTGCTGCAGAGATCTGATGCCTTTGGAAGCTTCTGCATCTTTCCGTCCATCCATGCTTGAGTCTGCCTCCTCCTCCTCCAGCCTGCTGGTACCCCAGCCCCCCATGTCCTGCAGGACTCCAAGTTCCTCCTCTGACCTCCCCTCCTACCGTCCAAGCACCTGGGGTCCCCTTGCTCTGCCTCCTCTGGGCATGGGGCTCCCAGAATCCTCCATCACGGACCCAGACACCTGACATGTGCATCGGGACCAGGGCTCCTACCTGCTCACCTGGAGGGCAGATACCCAGGGCCGCCCCTCTGGGGTCCACCCAGTCCCCTTCCCTCCAAGGCCCCGCCTCCGACGGTGCCCCCCAGGACCCGGGAGTCTGCCTTTTCCAGATATCCTTCCAGGCGGTGGGGGCCATGCCGGCAAACCCAGCCCTATGTCTCCCCCACAGCTGACCCTCCCTGCTGACTGCAGTCTCCAGAAGACACAGTTCTGGGAGACTCTGAGTGCCCGCAGCAGACTAGACCAGGATCCAGGGGGCTAGGGGGCGGTGAAAGCCTGGGCAGCAGATCCCTGAGCAGTCACCACACCCAGACTCAAGAGCAGCAGGGGCCGGCCCCCGGCTTTCCCTGTCTCCCCTGTTCTGCCATGTGCTTCTGACCCCCCCTCAGAGGAGTGCAGCATGCTCCCAGTACGGCCCCCACTTTCTCCAGCCCCATCCGGAGTGCCCTGTCCCTCTGAGATGCCGGTCCCCCATTCTCATCTTCCCTCTCACCAGCTCCCCTGCAGGAGGGCTGCTCCTCCCACCTCTCCTCTCTGTCAGCATTCTGCCCCCTGGACTCCACACACAGAGCTGCTGGCCTCTCCTCCAAGGACCAAGTGAGCCCTTAGGGGCATCTTGCTGTCCACGCCCAAATCCACTCTGTTCAGAGCTGGGGGTGGGGGGCTGGAACTGGCTGTCCCTCACCCCCTATCCCCTGGCCTTCAGGAGGCTGGCCTCCATGCCCAGGGAGGGGTCACCTCAGTCCTGCCCACAGGGTTGCCCCCAGACCCAGCAGCCCTAAGCTGGACTGACTGAGGGACCCAGCCCACGTGCAGGGCAGGGGCAGCCCTGGGAGACAGGCAGAGGAAGTCGGTACTGGAGAGAGAGAAATAGAGATATGGAGAGAGATACCTGTCTTTTCTTCAGAAAGCCATCCTGCGTTGGGGGTGCTTGGGGGGGGTGCTTCAGGGGTGGCAGCTGGGTGAGCAGGGGGTCCAGTGGGTCAATCCATAGAGTCTGGGACCAGACACTCCTGGGGCTTGTCACTGGGACTGTCAGATGGACAGACACACTGAGGGATCACAGCCCGAACCACAGAGGGAACGCAGTCACATCCCACAGGTGGCTCACTGACAGCCAGACGAACAGCCCGGTGGAGGTCAGGCAGGCAGGCTGCCTGTCTTCTGTCGTCCCGGTCTGTCCCCGCCCTACACCGCGTGTGCAGGAGGAGGAGGGAGGGGAGGATGTGGTGAGTCCCCCCTCCCCCTGCAGGCCCTGCCCCCCAGGGCCGCAGCTCCCCAAAGGTCACCTGTGAAGAAGGTGCCTGGGGGTGGGGACATGGCCCCTGCAGGCTCCAGGGGAGCACCCCGCTGCTCACAGACCCCGCAGAGCTGCACCCCATTCTGGAGGAGGGCCGGGGGCGGGGACTTGCCCGAGGTTCCGTGGGGGCTGGTAATGACCCTCAACGCTGGCCTCTTCCCCTAGCCTGCTTGCCTGCCTCACCTGGAACCCCCTCTCCCCCATGCCTCCCCACCACCTCCCGTATGATTTTTTTCCCCCCAGGCTTCTCTGCAGCTCTGACCCCGGCTTCCAGAACAGGGCTCTGAGTCCCAGTTTTTGAGAAGTCGTGTCACGGGACACTCTCAAAGCTGCCCCACCTACCAGCAGGGACGGGGAACATCTCATCAGGAGGCAACCAGCAGCCCCTGACCCCCTCAAACTCAGGGGGCTGGGGAATGAGAGAAAAGGAGTCCCGGGGCTCGGAACCCCCGCACCACATGGGAACATCAGCATGCACACAGCAACAGAGGATGCTCTGTGACTGCTGAAGTTCTGAATTCTCTCCTGTTTCTCCCTCTCTGCCAGAAATTAAAAAAAAAAAAAAGGTCGGGGAAGCACAGTGGAGTCTCCCAGGGCCCTAACTAAATAAACAGTACCATCTTATTAATAGGCCACCAGCAGATGCCCCTGGCACATGCTTAAGAAACCAGAGAAGGGGGAGTCAGGTGCAGCGGGTTAGATGCAAGTGGCGCTAAGCGCAAGGACCGGCATAAGGATCCAGTTCGAGCCCCCGGCTCCCCACCTACAGGGGAGTCGCTTCACAGGAGGTGAAGCAGGTCTGCAGGTGTCTGTCTTTCTCTCCCTTCTCTGTCTTCCCCTCCTCTCTCCATTTCTCTCTGCCCTTTCTAACAACGACCACATCAGTAACAACAACAATGAAAAACAACAAGGGCAACAAAAGGGAAAATAAATAAATATAAAAAATTAAAAAAAAAAAGAAACCAGATAAGGGGAGCCGGGTGATGGTGCAGCAGGTTAAGCGCACATAGTGCGAAGCCAAGGACCTGTGCAAGGATCCCATTCGAGTTCTGGCTCCCCACCTGCATGGTGGGGGTTCACTTTGCAAGCAGAGAAGCAGGTCTGTAGGTGTCTGTCTTTCTCTCTCTCTACCTACCTTGCCCTCTCAGTTTCTCTGTCCTATCTAGCAGTAAGTAACAACAACAACAATAACAATGGGGGAAAAGATAGCTGTCAGGAGCAGTGGATTCAGCCTCACCAATAACCCTGTAGGCAAAAAGAAACCAGACAGCTGGGGCCGGGTGATGGCTTATCCGGTAGAGTGCACACTTTGCCATGTGTAGGGAGTTCAGGGACCTGGGTTCAAGCCCCAGGCCACCACCACACAGAAGCACCACCCCACCCTCTCTTTTCCTCTTTCTCTCTCTGTCTCTGTCTCTCTCTCTCTCTCTCTCTCCCTCTCTTTCACCCTCTATCCCAGAAGCCCAGTGTGGTGGGCAGAAAGCCCCACTAGCAGACGGTGAAACTGAGGCTCGAGGGCTGGGGGGTGGGGTGAGGCTGCCCCCCCCTCCCCCGTGCTGAGTCATTCTTGGGAAGTAATCTGCTTCCCATATGACAGTCAGGAGAAAAAGAGAAGACCTCTCGCCAGACACTCTTCCATGTTTCCTCCCTTTTTTTGAGCTGTTTTTGGGGAACTAGGGGGACACCAGTTCCCCTGTGGCCCAGCCAAAAGGTGTCTGAATTGCAGAGGTCCCTCCCCCACCTCGCCAAGTGCCTCTCTGTGGTCCAAGGGTTTGAATCCTGGGAGGAGGCGCCTCACCCTGCAGAGATCTCAGAGGCACAACAAAAAAGGTAAAGAGAGCATAGCTTAGTGGAGACTTACTCCATGCTGGGTGTTAAAGATGCTGTCTTATTTTATTTGTTATTGGAGACTCAGTCCTGGGTTACCAGATTATCAGGTGGACGTTCACATACAGCTAGCACCAAAGATTTGAGGGCTGGTGTGTGTGTGTGTGTGTGTATGTGTGTGTGTTAAGAGACAGGGAGAAAGTGAGAGATCCCACAGCACGGAAGCTTCCTTTAATCACAGGGAGCCGGGTTCAAGCCTGGGCCGTGCACATGGGAGAGCAGCACACTGCCCAAGTGAGCTATTTTCCTGACCCAGTGGTGGTTTTTTTTTGACCAGTAATCACTTTCATTTCTCCTGTACAAAAACTTATATCATGGCTACAGCTGGCACCTGGGTCCTCTGCACAGAGACTCTGGTGGGGGTCTTCACAATAAATAAATAAATATTTATTTATATGTACCTCTGTGTTCATAGCAGCACCATTTGTAAGAGTCCAAACTAGGAAGCAACTCAGATGCACAACACTTTGTGAATATATGTGGCGGAATTCTATGCAGCTATTAAAAATGATGAAGCCAGGTCTGCAGGTGTCTGTTTCTACCCCTCACCCCGTCTTCCCCTCTTCTCTCCATTTCTCTCTGCCCTATTCAACAACAACGACATCAATAACAATAATAACTACAACAATTAAAAAACAAGGGCAACAAAAGGAAATAAATATTTTAAAAGAAATTTTTTAAATGACGAAGCCACCTCCTTTACCATATCTTGGACAGAACTTGAAGAAATCATATTGAATGAGAGAAGTCAGAAAACCAAGGAAAAAATACCAAATGATCTCACTCATGGGGGGGAAACTTGAAAAACAAGAACCGGGGAGTCTGGCAGTAGCGCAGTGGGTTAAGCGCAGGTGGCGCAAAGCGCAAGGACCGGCGTAAGGATCTGGGTTCGAGCCCCGGCTCCCCACCTGCAGGGGAGTCACTTCACAAGCGGTGAAGCAGGTCTGCAGGTGTCTGTCTTTCTCTCCCCCTCTCTGTCTTCCCTTCCTCTCTCCATTTCTCTCTGTGCTATCCAACAATGGCAACATCAATAACAATAATAACTACAACAATAAAAAAACAAGGGCAACAAAATAGAATAAATTAATTAATTAATTTAAAAGAAAAGTGCTAAAAAAAAAAAGAAAGAAAAACAAGAACAGTAAGGGAAAACATAAAGTGAACCTTGGACTTAGTGTGTGATGTATTGCACCAATGCAAAGGACTCTGGGGAAGGAGGGGAAGGATGGGATCCAGGGGGTCTGGGGTCCTGGTGCATGATGGGAGAAAAGGAGTTAGATGTAGAGAGAAAGTGTTTTGCAGATGCCAATCACGGGGAGATGAGAGGTTGCACGTATGCATCAATATGCTGTAAACTACTAGCCTCCCCCTAAAATGAGAAATAAAAAGTTTTATTGAGAAAGAACACCAGGACATCACTCTGGCACATAGGCTGCTGGGAACTGAACTCAGGACCTCATGCTTGAGTGTCCAATGCTTTACCCACCTCCTGAGCCCCCCTAAAGGACATTAAAGAGGTTCCAACCTCAGTTTACCTGGAGATAACTCAAAAGATGCTCATTCCATCCCTACTTCTCACACCTGTGTTGTAAGGGAACTGAGGCTCAGAGAGGTTAAGCAACTTACCTGAGGTCACACAGCAACTGAGTGGCTGAGCTGGGACTCAAACTCAGTCACCTGGGCTCCGAGCTTGCACTTGCTACACTGCTTCTGGCTGCAAGTTGATGCAGGACCCTCAGCCCTTCCTTCCTCCCTCCCACCCTTCCTCCAGACTCTGTCTCTCCACCCACCCATCCATCCCCCATCCTGCCCTCCCCAGCACTGAGCAGGCTCTTAGCAGAGTACTGGCTCTGTCCCATAGGAATCAAGACCCTCTTGAAATAACAGAGGCTGATCAAGTCCCAGGATGGGCTTTGTTCTGGAGGAAGTCTGAGGACACAGGCTACAGGAGGCAGGAACTTTGGGGCTCCCTGCTTGGCCCCAAACCTAACTCTGGTATAACCTAGCTTGCTTCCATTTCTTTACATTTTTAAAGGTTTTTAAAAAATACTTATTTTCCTTTTTGTTGCCCTTGTTTTTTATTGTTGTTGTAGTTATTGTTATTATTGTTGTTGATATTGTCATTGTTGGATAGGATGGAGAGAAATGGAGAGAGGAGGGGAAGACAGAGAAGGGGAGAGAAAGATAGACACCTGCAGACCTGCTTCACCACCTGTGAAGCAACTCCTCTGCAGGTGGGGAGCCGGGGGCTCGAACCGGGATCCTTGCACCGGTCCTTGTGCTTTGAGCCTGCCACATGTGCTTAACTCGCTGCACTACCGCCGGACTCCCTTCTTTAAATTTTTTATATTGTTAAATTTTAACTAGGCAGGCAGACCACAGCACTGCTCAGCTCTGCCTTATGGTGGTGCTGGGGATTAAACCTGGGACATCAGAGCCTCAGGCAGGAGAGTCTCTTGCAGAGAGGTTGGGCAGTGGTGTACCCAGCTGAACGCACATATGACCATGTGCAGGACCTGGTTGGAGCCCCTGCTCTCCACCTGCAGGAAGGGGGGGCTTCTTCAATAGTGAATCAGGTCTGCAGGTGTCTCCTCTTCTCTCTCCCCTTTTTAATTTCTCTCTGTTCTATCAGATGGAAAAAAAAAGTGGAAACAATGGCTTCTGGGAGCAGTGGATTCATGGTACAGGTACCGAGCCCCCGTGGTAATTAAAATACACACATACTAAGAGATATACAGAAATACACATACATATGCATATATATGTATATATAAATGGCAATCAGCGAGTGTCTGCTGGCGTCTTAAGAGCTATAATTGGTGGTTATAATTGGCTCTCTCTAAACCCCCCCCCCCACACCCGCACCCCGTAGAATTCAGAGCTGGTCAGCCATAGGAAGTGGTTGAATTTGCATTGTAGTCAAGGGGCCTGGTGGGGAAAAAAAAAAAGAATTGAGACAATCCTATTTCCTTTTTTTTGTTTGTTTTATTTGACACTTTTATTGAGGGGTAGCGAGTGCAGAGACTCGGCTGACTGTGAGTGTGGCCGGCCCGATGAGTTTGAAGTGAATTGACGGGCTTCTGTAACTGGCACCTCCCTCTCGATTTAGAACAGTTCCCTAAAGGTCTCTTGGGCCTGTTTACGGTCAGTCTTCCCACCCCCACCCCCACCCCCACCCCCACACACTCCTGGCCCTAAAGATCTGCATTCTGTCTCAACTGCCTCTCCTTTCTCTTTGCTGGACATTTCATCTCAAGCTTTTGTCTGGTTTCTTTTTGCTTGGTAGAATAGGTCTGAGTTTCGTTGACCTTGTAATGCATTTACTTCTTTCATTTTCATGACTAAGTACTATTCCATGACACAGCTATAAGGCAGGCTAACCAGATGGGAACCACATGTACAGATATGAAATTTTATTATATTATTATTTTTTATTTTATTTATTTATTTGTTGGATAGAGACAGAGAGAAATTGAGGGGAGGAGGAGATAGAGATAGAGAGAGATAGAGAGACACCTGCAGCTCTGCTTCACCACTTGTGAAGCTTTCCCCCTACAAGTGGGGACCAGGGGCTTGAACCTGGGTCCTTGCACACTGTAGTGTGAGCGCTTAACCAGGTGCACCACTGCCTGGCCTCATGATTATTATTATTATTATTTAATATTTATTTTATTTATTTATTCCCTTTTGTTGCCCTTGTTGTTTTATTGTTGTAGTTATTATTATTGTTGTCGTTGTTAGATAGGACAGAGAGAAATGGAGAGAGGAGGGGAAGACAGAGAGGAGGAGAGAAAGATAGACACCTGCAGACCTGCTTCACCGCCTGTGAAGCGACTCCCCTGCAGGTGGGGAGCCGGGGTTCGAACCAGGATCCTTATGCCAGTCCTTGTGCTTTGCGCTCATGATTATTTTTTAAATAGCTGCGTGCCTTTTTAAATTTTTCTTATCTTTTTTAAATTTTTTTTTATAAAGTGAAATATTGACAATACCATAGGATAAGAGGGGTACAATTCCACACAATTCCCACCACCAGAATTCTGTATCCCATCCCCTCCCTTGATAGCTTCCCTATTCTTTATCCCTCTGGGAGTATGGACCCAGGATCATTGTGGGGTGCAGAAGATGGAAGGTCTGGCTTCTGTAATTGCTTCCTCGCTGAACATGGGTGTTGGCAGATTGATCCACACTCCCAGCCTGTCTCTCTCTTTTCTTTTCTTTTTAAATATTTATTTATTTACTTATTCCCTTTTGTTGCCCTTGTTGTTTTTCATTGTTGTAGTTATTATTGTTGTTATTGATGTCATTGTTGTTGAATAGGACAGAGAGAAATGGAGAGGAAGACAGAGAGGGATAGAGAAAGACAGACACCTGCAGACCTGCTTCACCACCTGTGAAGCGACTCCCCTGCAGGTGGGGAGCTGGGTGCTTGGACTGGGATCCTTACGCTGGTCCTTGTGCTTTGTGCCACGTGTGCTTAACTCGTGCTACTGCTCGACTCCCCTTTCTTTTTTTTTAGTGGGGCAGAGCTCTGGGGAAGTGGGGCTCCAGGACACATTGGTGGGCTCGTCTGCCCAGGGATGTCAGGTGGCCTCATGGTAGCATCTGGAACCTGGTCGCTGAAAAAAAAAAAATTAAGATATAAAGCAGGACAACTTGTTGACTATTCATGAACCTAAAGGCAAGGATATTGAAGATGAGGATTTGGGGTCTCTGTTTTGGAAAAAGTTGGTTGGTCTATTTTAAGTATATTCCAAGGGGCCCATGACTTTACTAGCTTTTGCCTGAGCCTGACATCTAATATGCAGGTGGACCCAAGGTATTGTCTGGGGTGATGGTGTCATAATTGGTTTCTTATTATATTTATTTATTTATTGGCTAGAGACAGCCAGAAATCAAGAGGGAAGGGGTGATAGAGAGGGAGAGAGAGAGACACCTACAACATTGCTTCACCACTTGCAAAGCTTTCCCTCTGCAGGGGAGGACCGGGGGCTAGAACCCAGGTCCTTGCACATTGGAATATGTGTGCTTAACCAGGTGCACCACCATCCAGCTCCCATATATGAAAATTTAAAAGTATGTTTTTTATTTAGTTACAAGAGAGAAAAACAGAACATCACTCTGGCACAGGCGATGCTGGAGTTTGAACTCAGGACCTCATATTCAGCTCTTAAACTCTTTTTCCCCAAATACAAAGGACCCAGACTATTAACACTTGCAACTTGAGAATCAAGGTGACCCAGGCCCACATCTGTGAATGAACAGAGCTCAGCAAAGTCCCGTGTTTGAAATTCTTGGTACACAGCACAGTGCTCAAGGACCCAGGATCAAGCCCCTGTCCCCACCTGCAGGATGGAAACTTCACAAGTGATGAAGCAAGGCTGCGAATGTCTTTCTCCCTCTCGATCTCCCTGTCCCTTCTGAATTCTTCTCTGTTTCTATCCAATAAATAAGTACATGAATACATAGTTTTTAAAAGATTTTATTCATGAGAAAGATAGGAAGAGAGAGAAAGAACCAGACATCACTCTGGCACATGTGCTGTCGGGAATTGAACTCAGGACCTCATGCTTGAGAGTCCAAAGCTTTATCACTGTGCCACCTCCTGGACCATGAATACATATTTTTAAAAATATTTTATTTATTTACTAATGAGAAAGATAGGAGGAGAGGGAGGAAGAACAAGATAACACTCTGGTACATGTGCTGTTGGGGATTGAACTCGGTACCTCATGCTTGAGAATCCAATGCTTTATCCATTGTGCCACCTTCCAGACCACGAATCCATATATTTTTTTAAAGAAATTCTTATTTAAGTCTATCTGACTTATATATGGGCTCACTGTGGATTATTTTTTAAAAATATATTTATTTTTTATCTTTTTAATCTTTTTAATTTTATTCTCTTTATTTGCTTATCGGGTAGAGACAGCCAGAAATTGAGAGGAGGCAGGAGATAGAGAGGGAGAGAGGCAGAGAGACACCTGCTGCACTGCTTCACCACTTGCAAAGCTTTCCCTCTGCATGTGGGGGCCTGGGGCTCGAACCCGGGTCCTTGAGCACTGTAACGTGTGTGCTCAACCAGGTGCGCCACCACCCAGCCCCCTCTTTTTAATCTTTTAATGTGTTTATTTTATTTATTTATTTTATTTTTTTATGTTTTCCTCCTCCAGGGTTATTGCTGGGCTCCGTGCCTGCACCATGAATCCACCGCTCCTGGAGGCCATTTTTTCCCCCCTTTTGTTGCCCTTGTTGTAGCTTCGTTGTGGTTATTATTATTGCCCTTGTTGACGCAATTCATTGTTGGATAGGACAGAGAGAAATGGAGAGAGGAGGGGAAGACAGAGAGGGGGAGAGAAAGACAGACACCTGCAGACCTGCTTCACCGCCTGTGAAGCGACTCCCCTGCAGGTGGGGAGCCGGGGGCTCGAACCGGGATCCTTACGCTGGTTCCTGCGCTTTACGCCACGTGCGCTTAACCCACTGCGCCACCGCCCGACCCCCTTTTTTTTTTCATTTTTAATACTTATTTATCTATTCCTTTTTATTGCCCTTGTTTTATTGTTGTAGTTATTGTTGTTGTTATTGATGTCGTCGTTGTTAGATAGGACAGAGAGGAATGGAGAGAGGAGGGGAAGATAGAGAGGGGGAGAGAAAGACAGACACCTGCAGACCTGCTTCACGGCCTGTAAAATGACTCCCCTGCAGGTGGGGAGCCGGGGGCTCGAACCGGGATCCTTACGCTGGTTCCTGCGCTTTGCGCCACGTGCGCTTAACCCACTGCGCCACCGCCTGACTCCCGAGATTCCTGATTTCCTCCCGAGTTCATTTTAGCCTGCGGTGTCTCTCCCAGAACTCCATCTGTTTCACCCAGGCTGATTTGATTTGCCCTTCTCCGTTCTGTGTGGTTGGCGGCAGTATCTCCATTTCCAGATCTGATCTCGGTTATTCTGTGCTTTCTCTTATCGCTTTCCTCAATCTCTTGGTCGCACTGAGCCTCTGCGTTGTTTTTCTGTTCTCTGCACTGTTCTGCTTTCATCTTCATCACTTCCTTCCGCCTGAACGCTGGGGGGCTGTTTGCTCCTCTCCTTCCCCAAGATGTTCTGGCTTGCATGCAATCTTTTCTTTTTTTTTTTTTTTTTTTCGGTAAAGGGCTGTCTGCAGAGCTCCAGAGGTCCATCCACTCACACACCCTCGTGTGTCTCTGTAGCCTGTCTCTTTAACCCTCACCCATCATCCACGGGGGCAGCTTGTAACAGAATCATCTGGGTCAGATCACAGCTCAGTCAGTTCTGGTGGTCAGAGGTTCTGGGGATTGAAGCTGGGACCCCTCCCCTCGTATGCAGGTCCTGTGTGCTGCTGCTGCTGGGCTGTCTCCTCCAGCTGGGTGCCTCATACGGGATGGGATGTCCAAGTTCTGTAGATGGGTCAAAGTGGGGAGTCCAAGGTCAAGATAGTGTCTGGGGTTTGAACTCAAGACCTCACACTTGAGGGTCCAAGGCTTCATCCACCGGGCCACCTCCGGGGCCACTCTGTGACTCACTCGGGAGGTAGCCCCTGGCTGTATTTCAGTGAGGGGCTGGTTCTTACAACAGAGACTTGTGGGACTTGTTGGTGTAAACTCTTCATTGTCTAGTTCTTGATGTTCTCTCTCTCTCCTCCTCCTTTTTTTTTTCACTGCTCAGCTCAGCTCAGCTCTGATGGTGGTGCTGGAAGATTAAACCTGAGACTTTGGATCCTCAGCCATGAGAGCCTCTTTGCATAACCATTATGCTTTCCACCCCTGCCTGGTCCTGATTCTCTTAAAGGCCTTGCTCTTTCCCTCTCTCCCTAACCATGGCCAGCCGGCTCCTGACTATCCTGACAGACAAACACACAGACAGGCCCCAAAGATGCATAAGACTTTGCCTGCAGGTGGGGTGTCACTCACAACACTGAGCCCACAGCCCACCCTCAGGCGAACGGCTGGACCACGTGTCTGTTGAGAGGCTGATGTGGAATCAGAACCAGAACTTCCAGACTTCCAGATATAAAGAATGGCTATAACGAAGGATAGGTTAGAGGGAAATATGGATGATCCAGGAGTTGGTGCGGTGGCTACAGCTTTGGACTTAAGAGCAGAAGTCCTGAGTTCGATCCCTGGTACGCATGTGTCAGAGTGATGTTCTGGTTCTCTCTCTCTCTCTCATTAATGAATAAATAGAGCCACTGAACTCCAGAAGAAAAAATAAATCTCAGAAGACAAATAGTCAAAGAGCTGAATTCATAGTCAAAATATTCTTAAGGAAGAAAGATCAAGGGCTGGGGAGGCAGCAGCAAGATTCTGCAAAAGACTTT
This sequence comes from Erinaceus europaeus, assembly GCF_950295315.1. NCBI lineage: Eukaryota > Metazoa > Chordata > Mammalia > Eulipotyphla > Erinaceidae > Erinaceus > Erinaceus europaeus. The sequence goes on from NC_080176.1 coordinate 7,251,638, forward strand.
GATGCCTGAGGCTCTGAGGTCCCAGGTTCAATCCCCAGCACCAGCATAAGCCAGAGCTCTGGTCTCTCTCTCTCTCTCTCTCTCTCATTAAAATAAAATATAAAAGAAATAAAATATAAAAGAATGTTGGTTCTTAATTTTTCAAACCATAACTCAGTTGAAAAAAGGAAGCTCCATCGTCACATGGTTTCACTGATGAATCTTGTTTTTCTTTTCTTTCTTTTGGTGAATCAGTCCTACTAAACACATAGCAAAGGAACAACACCAGGGGCCGGGTGGTGGCACACCTGATTAGGCACACACAGTACTACATACAAGGATCCGGGTTTGAGCCCCGGCTCCCCAGCTGCAGGGGGGACGCTTCACGAGCAATGAAGCAGGTCTGCAGGTGTTTACTTCTCTCTCTCTCTCTCCCCCTTCCCTCTCAATTTCTCTGTCCTGTTCAATAAAATGGGGGGGGGAGAAGTGGTCACTAGGAGCAGTGGACTCTTGGTGCTGGCACTGAGCCCCAGCGATAATCCTTTTCAAACTCACCCCAACAAAGAGAAGGGAGCTGGTTCTGGAGCACACAAACCTCAAACCAAGGACACTGAAAGGGAAACTAGACGCCCATGCCCTTCATGGATAAGGATTCAAAGTTCCTCAACATATCATCAGCAGAGAGGATCTGACTGCAGCAGGAGTGGAGGGATTCCCATCACCGAGTCAGGTTTTTCCATAGGAGCCAGTGTGGTCCAGCCTGAGCCAGCAGTCAGGGGCCAGGGGAAGGTTTCACCCTCCAGAGCACACCGCCTCCTGGGCACGGGGCCCTGGCTTTGAGGCCTGACATCACCAGGCAGCACTCAGTGCTATGGTCTGCCCTATTTCTCCCTCTGGCTGTCTTTCCCTCCCTTCTAGTGTTTTCTTGCATAATAATAATAATAATAATAATAATAATGAGGATGACGATGACGAATTGGGTGGGGCCGGATGGTGGTGCACCTGGTTGAGCACACATGTTACAATATGCTCAGGACCCAGGTTCTAGCCCCCAGTCCCCACCTGCAAGGGGAAAGCTTTGCAAGTGGTGAAGCAGGGCTGTAAGTGTCTCTCTGTCTCTCTCCCTCTCTATCACCCCTTTCCCTCTCGATTTCTGACTGTCTCTATCCTATAAATAAAGGTTAAAAAAAATTGGGCAGGGAGTCAGGCGGGGTAGCGCAGCGGTTAAGCACACGTGGCGCAAAGCGCAAGGACCATCATAAGGATCCCAGTTCGAGCCCCGGCTCCCCACCTGCAGGGGAGTCGCTTCACAGGTGGTGAAGCAGGTCTGCAGGTGTCTGTCTTTCTCTCCGCCTCTCTGTCTTCCCCTCCTCTCTCCATTTCTCTCTATCTAACAACAACAACATCAATAATAACTACAACAATAAAACAACAAGGGCAACAAAAAGGGAAAATAAATATTTTTAAAAAAATGGGCAGTAGTTTCACTTACACACAAGGCCCTGAATTTTTCTTTTTCCCTCCAGCACCATCTTGGAGGTGGGGGGGAGGGGGAAGGAACATCCTGGGGGGGGTTGAATTAAGCACCAGACCCTCAAGCATCAGGTCCCAAGTTCTAGCCCCGGCATGACGTGCCAGAGTGATGCTCTGGTTCTCATAAATAACAGATAAATAACAGACACTATAAAACATAGATAAATTGGGAGTCAGGTGGTAGCGCAGCGGGTTATGCGCACGTGGTGCAAAGCACAAGGACCAGCGTAAGGATCCTGGTTCAAGCCCCTGGCTCCCCACCTGTAGGGGATTCACTTCACAGGTGGTGAAGTAGGTCTGCAGGTGTCTATCTTTCTCTCCCCCTCTGTCTTCTCCTCTCTCCATTTATCTGTCTTATCCAGTAACAATGACATCAATAATAACTACAACAATAAAACAAGGGCAACAAAAGAGAATAAATAAATATAAAAAAACATAGATAAATGAATAAGACACACAACTGAATACAGAAGTCTTCAATTAGCAGAAGCACACACCAAATGGCTGAGGTCCCTCCCAGGGAGCGTGAAGTTCCTATGCCTTCAGAGTATGGGGTGCCTTGCTCCACCCTCCCTGCCACCCTGCCTGGCATCAGGCCCCTGCTGAGGCCCAGGACAGGGCTTGGGTCCCTGTGGACAGGGCATTCTGCCCAGCAGTGACAGCATCTGTCCTTTCTCCCTGCCCTGATCCTGAGGCCGTGTCTGCCTGCTGCTCCCCCTGCCCCCAGACCCCCGCCTTCCTGCCCCGGGGAGGGGGGAACAGGTGGCTGGCTTGGCCTCTCTCCTTCGCAGCTGTTGTGGGTGTTGTTCAGAACTCACAGGACGTGCTTCTCTATCACAGACGCGATCTGGGGCCCTTGGCCGAGTGCCACTCCGCCCAGGGCAGAGCTGTTCTGTCTGTCCCCCGGCTGCTGTGCCCGCTGAGACAGGGCTGCTCAAGCCGGGTGGGTGGGGTGCCTCGGGCACCTGCTGGTGAATCCCCAAAAGCCCTTCCTCACAGCCTGCTCCGAGGCCCGGCTGTCAGCACTCAGGATTGGTGCCCAGGCCCCTGTGGCAGGCGGTGTCCTCTCCTCTCTATCACGGAGCCTCGTCCCGGCCTCCTGGAGCTCCTGGACCCGGAGGCCTAGAGGAAACCCAGCTTGGGACAAGTCCAGAAGACTGGGTCCGCTTCCCCACTGCAGTTCTCTTTCTCCAGGGACAGATGGGATCTAGTTCTAGAATGTTATTTCTCTACCAAGAGGACAAGGGACGGCCATACCATTCCAGGTGGGGAACAAAAGTGCCTTCTCCACCCTCCTGCAAAGTTCCCAAGCTCCTACAAAGATGTATAGCTTTTTCTATTATTATTTTATTATTACTGCCAGAATACTGCTCACTTCTGGCTGATGGTGATGCTGGGGATTGAACCTGGGGCCTTTTGTTTGTTTTTTACAGACTTTATTTATTTACTCATGAGAAAGATAGGAGGACAGAGAGAAAGAACCAGACATCACTCTGGCACATGTGCTGCCGGGGATCGAACTCAGGACCTCATGCTTGAAAGTCCAAAGCCTTATCACTGCACCACCTCCCGGACCACAAACCTGGGACCTTAATGCCTCAGGCATTAGAGTCTGTTTGCAGAACCATTATGCCGTCTCCCCCTCACCACCGAAGGCTTACAGATTTTTCACATGCAGAGGGAGGACAGGATCCAAGGGTTAGATTAAAGGTTGGGGTGTCCATGCAGGCCCCACCTCTCCGGCCCCCAGGGAAAGCTCTTGGGTGCGGTGATGTTCCCGTCTCTTCCATATTGGTAAAATGGGCCCCTCACACCCTGACACAGTGGCCGTCAGTGCCCCCTACAGTGGGCAAACCCTGAAAGCCCCCCCCACCCCCCCCGAATAGCCACCAGACGTCACCTTCTTGCCCCCAGTCTGTCCACATGTCACACCCCCCACCCCCAGCCGCCAGCCTGTGACCACTGCCACACCCCTTGTCCCTTGTGGTCAGGAAGGGGCCGACCCACTCGCCACATCACAGTGGCAGGTGGGCCCTGTGCTGCCCCCAGCTGCCCCCAACCCGGCCAGGCCACCCGCCTTCCACACAGTGTCTCTGGCAGGGCCGGGGAGCCCGGCCTGCACGGGTGACAGGCCTGTGTGTCAGGTGTGGTGGCTGCACGGTGCCCTGGGCCCCACCCAAGCTGGTTGTCTGGAGGGGGGGGGCTCGAGGGAGTCGTGACAAAAATGTTCACCCAGATCAGGAAATGGATGTGTATATCTTGCCCACCCTCCCTCCCTCCCTCCCTCCCTCCCTCCCTCCCTCCCTCCCTCCCTCCCTCCCTCCCTTCCTTCCTTCCTTCCTTCCTTCCTTCCTTCCTTCCTTCCTTTCCCATCAGGGTTATTGTTGGAGTTCGGTGCCTGCACAACAACTCCACCACTCCCCAGTGACCATTTTTTTTCTTTTCTTCTTTTTTAAATAGAGACACAGAGGAATTGAGAAGGGAGAGAGAAGGGGAGACCTTGCCTGCCTCCCTGCTTCACTGCTCATGAAGCTTCTTCCCGCCTGCAGGTGGGAACTGATGGCTTGAACCTGGATCCTCAAGCATGGTGTGTGTGGTCTACTGGTGGCCAGCGAAATGAAAAGGCTCACTTGGCTAGCTCACTGCTTTGCCACCTGTGGGACCCAGGTTTGAGTCTGACCCCCGCCACATTGGAGGACGCCTCAGTGCTGTGGTCTCTCTCTGTCTCTCTCTCCTTCTTCCCTTTTCCTCTATCTATCCCTCTTTTCAAAGATGATGTGTTCGTGGCTCTTTTGCCTTTATCTTAGTAAGGCTTTCTGTTCTGTGTAGCTTTTCTAGAGAGTTGTATTTCGACACAGCTGGGATGCTTTGGCTGAGTATTTCTTCAGACTTCTTTCTGGCCCCTCGTCTCTCTCCTCGTCTCTGGAACCATCATGGTGGTATGTTGAGCTGATTGTCAGCTGTGGGAGGTAATGATCTGGATTTACCTTTTGACAGGTCAATCTCCAATGGTCCAGCGTCATATGCTGAGAAGATGATCCAGGGACCAGGTGGAGATTCACTCAGTAGAACCCCTCCCTTTTTTTTTTTTAATTTTTGCCTCCAGGGTTATTGCTGGGGCCCGGTGACTGCACCATGAAACCACTGCTCCTGGAGGCCATCCCCCTCCTTATTGTTATAGCTTTGTTGTGGTTATTACTGTTGTTGTTGATGTCATTCATTGTTGGATAGGACAGAGAGAAATGGAGAGAGGAGGGGAAGACAGAGAGGGGGAGAGAAAGTCAGACACCTGCAGACCTGCTTCACCGTCTGTGAAGCGACTCCCCTGCAGGTGGGGAGCCGGGGGCTCGAACCAGGGTCCTTAACGCCGGTCCTTGTGCTTTGCGCCATGTGCGCTTAACCCGCTGCGCTACTGCCTGACCCCAAACCCCTCCCTTTTTTGAGAAGAGAGGAGGAAATAGAGAGAGAGAGAGACACCTGCAGACCTGTTTCACCACTCCTGAAGCTTTCCCTCTGCAGATGGAGACCGGGGTCTTGAACCCAGGTCCTTGAGCACTGTAACCTGTGTGCTCAACCAGGTGTGCTACCACCCAGCACCTCCCCCGCCTCTTTTTTTTTTTGTTGAAGTAATTGACTGTGGGTTTATTTCCAGACTCTGTCCTATCCCACTGTTTGTACATTCCTCCATACTGTGTGAATCACAGTAAACGTGGTGATTGTTCAAAGTAGGAAGTGAAAGTCGTCCAACTTAGCTCTGCGTCTCCAGAACTGTCTTGCCCGTTTGGGGGTTAAGGACTCTTCCACAGAAATGTAAGATTAGTTGGTCAGTGCCAACAAAAAAACAAAAACAAACACATACTGGCTGAGCAAGGATGGTGTCGGCTTAGTGTGAGCTCTGCCATCTTCAGAGTGTGGCGTCTTGGGCTGGCAAAGTAGCTCACTTGGTAGCACACCTGCTTTGCCTCATGTACAATCCAGGCATGAGCCCGGCCCCACCACACAGGAGAAAGATTTGGAGTGGTGACGTTTGTCTGTCTGTCTCCCTCTCTACCTGAAAAGAGTTGGCCTGGAGCAGTGAAGCATCTGTGAAAATGTGAGATGCACTTCTTTTTTTTTAATTTTATATTTATTTATTTCCTTTTGTTGCCCTTGTTTTATTGTTGTAGTTATTATTGTTGTTGTAGTCATTGTTGTTAGATAGAACAGAGAGAAATGGAGAGAGGAGGGGAAGACAGAGAGAGGGAGAGAAAGATAGACACTTGCAGACCTGCTTCACCGCCTGTGAAGCTGGGGGCTCAAACCGGGATCCTTCCGCTGGTCCTTGAGCTTTGTGCCACGTGCACTTAACCCGCTGCACTACTGCCCGACTCCCCTGTGAGATACACTTATTCCTAAGACACTGACCAAGGGCCACTGGCACCTCCTGTGAGCTGGTCGATCTGTGCTCATGAAGAGCATTACCTCTGGGGGCCGGGTGGTGGTGCACCCAGTTAAGCATACACTATGCACAAGGATCCAGGTTCAAGCCCCCGCTTCCCACCTGCAGCGAGGATGCTTCACAAACAATGAAGCAGGCGCCTCTCTCTCTCTCGCTCTCTCTCCTTCACTCTCCCTGTCATCACTGGGGCTTGGTGCTGTCACTATGAATCCACTTCTCCTGGTAGCCATTTTTACATTTTATTGGATAGGACAGAAAGAAATTGAGAAGGAGGGGGAGATAGAGAGATAGAGAGATACCAGCAGACCCACTTTGCTGCTTGTGAAGTGACCCACGTGCAGGTGGGGAGCCGGGGGCTGGAACCAGGATTCTTGCATAACTCCTTGTGCTCAGTACTATGTGTGCTTAACCCGGTGAGCCACCGCCTGGCCCCTCTCCCTCTCCGTCTCCACCTGCTCTTTCAATTTCTTTCTGTCCGCGGGGGTAGAGAGCATAATGGTGATGCAGAGAGGCTCTCCTGCCTGAGGCTCCACAATCCCAGGTTCAGTCTCTTATACCACCATCAGCCAGAGCTGAGCAGTGCTCTGATTTACAAGAATAACAACAACAACAACAACAACAACAATAATAGCTAATTTCCCTCTGTCCTATTGAATCAAATGGGGTGTGGGGTGGAGAAAGGAAAAATGGCCACCAGGAGCAGTGGATTTGCAGTGTCAGCACCGAGTCCTGAGACAACCCTGGAGGCAAAAAGAAAAACAATATCAATACCTCTGAGGTAACATGCTTGGGGAATCTCCCCAAGGTCAAGAGCATGGGTAGAGGCCAAAAGAAACTAGAAACTCCCTGAGGTTGCAGGAATAGAGGTCAAGTTCCCAGACTGAGGAGGCTCACCCCCAGTCTAAGTTCTGGGCTTTCATTTTATATATATATATATATTATATATTATTTATTAATGAGAAGTCTAGGAGAGGGAGAGGGAGAGGGAGAGGGAGAGGGAGAGGGAGAGGGAGAGGGAGAGGGAGAGGGAGAGGGAGAGGGAGAGGGAGAGGGAGAGGGAGAGGGAGAGGGAGAGAAACCAGACATCATTCTGGTACATGTACTGCTGGGGATCAAACTCAGGACCTCACGCTTGGGAGTCCAACACTTTATCCACTGCACCACCTCCCAGACTACTGGGCCTTCATTTTTTTTTTTCCCTCCAGGGTTATTGCTGGGCTCGGTGCCTGCACCATGAATCCACCGCTCCTGGAGGCCATTTTTTCCCCTTTTTTGTTGCCCTTGTTGTGGTTATTATTATTGCCATTGTTGATATTGTTCGTTGTTGGATAGGACAGAGAGAAATGGAGAGAGGAGGGGAAGACAGAGAGGGGGAGAGAAAGATAGACACCTGCAGACCTGCTTCACCGCCTGTGAAGCGACTCCCCTGCAGGTGGGGATCCGGGGGCTCCAACTGGGATCCTTACGCCGGTCCCTGCGCTTTGCGCCACATGCGCTTAACTCACTGCGCCACCGCCCGACCCCCTGGGCCTTCATTTTGAGAACATGGACACTGGAGTCTTTTCAGAGGAGGTGGCCCAGGAGGTGGAGTGAGGGCAGGGCGGGAGAGATTTCTGGAAAGTGTGAGAAAGCTGAGATATTTAGCCAGCAGAAGCTGCAGGGGATGGCTGGGGTGGGCTGAGCTGACCTTTTAGGCTGGGCAGTGACTCAGCTGCACCTAATTGAGCAGATGATGAGCTTCCGGCCCAGGCCCCGGGGGTGGGCAGACCCTGGTTCAGCCACCCACTGATGTGGATGCAGGGCAGACTGCCGGGGTGGTGTGGCAGCCTGCTGGGGACACCTGGTCCTAGTGGAAAAAGGTTCCAGAAGAAATCCTACTTTTTTATCATTTTATTTTTACCTCCAGTGTTATCGCTGGGGTTCTGTGCCTGCACTAGAATCCACTGCTCCATGACCATCTTTTTCTCCATTGCTGTTACTGCTCTAATTGTTGTTACTGTTGTTGGGTAGGACAGAGAGAAATGGAGAGAGGAGGGGAAGACAGGGAGAGGGAGAGAAAGAAAGAGACCTGCAGACTTGCTTCACTGCCTGTGAAGCGACTCCCCTGCAGGTGGGGAGCCGGAGGCTCGAACCCAGGATCCTTATGCCCGGTCCTTGAGCTTCAAACTATGTGTGCTTAACCTGGTGTGTTACCACCCACTCCTGTACTTTTTTTTAACTAATTTATTTTTTTATTGCCACCAGGGCTATCATGGGGGATCCGTGCTGGCACTACAAATCCACTGCTCCTGGTGGCCATTTTTTCTTTTCTTTTCTTTTCTTTTCTTTTCTTTTCTTTTCTTCCCTATTTTACTGGATAGGACAGAGAGAACTTGAAAGAGGAGAGGAGATAGAGAGGGACAGAGAAAGATAGACACCTGCAGACGATTGTGAAGTGTCCCCCCCCCACACCATGCAGGTGGGGAGCGGGGGCTCAAACTCAAGTCCTCACGATTACTTTTTTTCTAGCAGCAGTTCATGCCTCTCCTGGTGACTGTAGCCCGTACTCCTAACCCCACCCCCAAAGTCACCTCAGAAAGGGCCTTGTGGGCTAAGGTTCTTTCTCCAGGGAAAATCAGGTGACCTTGTCCCTAGCCAGTCTCCCCTTTCTCCTCCCATTGAGCCCTGGGACACTTGGTACAGCAGCTTCAGACGTGGAGCTGAGGGGTGAGGGGGGTCTCGCTCTCTGGGGCTATTTGTAGCGGCCTCGTGGCCACAGAGGACTGGCGGGGGCGGGGACTTGCCTTAGAATGGAGCTGACAGGCAGGAAGTGACCCGGTCACGAGCTGAGTCACCACCGCCAGGTCCTCTGAGTCCAGCTGTGCCTGAAGGCCACAGGCACGAGTGAAATGAGCCAGCGAGTTCCCTTGTGGTCTGAGCCAGATGGGGCCGGTTGTCTTTTTCACTGAGAGCAGAAAGAGTCTAGGCAGACACATTCTCGGGGGCCCCTGGACATGCAGATATGAAGCAAATGCTCATCTGTGCCTGGTCCAGTGTGGTCCAGGGCTATGAGACAGTACAGGAAGGCTTCCTGGAAGAGGGGACTGCTGACCTGAGAGGATGAAGATGTTGAAGAGATGAGGCAGGGTTTTTATAAGCATTTAAAACACACTTTCTGAAGAACCACATGGGGTGGTGAGAATGACTGCTGTGGTAAAATCAGGAACTAGCTCAATCGGAATGAGATGAAACAAACAAACACAGGACAGCACATTGCAATGTGTGAGATGCAGCTAAAATGGTACTTTGAGGGAAATTCGTAGCCTGCAGTTCATGAATGGCAGTCTGGGCTGAGTGGCTCAGTGGTCAGGTACCAGCCTTGCACGTGTAAGGTCCTGAGTTTAATCCTTAGCACTGAGTGTACAGGCATGAGCTTCTACTCTTTTTCCTCCTCCTCGTCTCCCTCTTCTCCTTCTCCTTTACCTTCCTCTCTTTCTCCTTTTCCTCTCCTCCTTATCATCCTTCTCCTTTTCTTATCCTCCCTCCTCCTTCTTCCTCCTCTTCTTCTCCTTTCCCACCTTCTCCCTCTTCTCCTCCTCCTCCCTCCTCCCTCTCATTAGTAGTAAAGACATTTATTTTTGCCACTAAGTTTATCGCTGAGGCTCTGTGCCTGCATGATTCCACCACTTCAGGCGGACGTTTTTCTTTTTTATGAGCTAGAGAGTGAGAGACAGCGAGAGAAGAACTGATACTGTAACATTGTTTGTAAAGCCCCCCCACCCCAACAGACAGGTGTTCTTACGTGATAGCTGGGGATCGAACCTGGGTCCTCACTCATGGTGTGTCCAGTGGCAAATTATCTCCCAGACCCAAGAAAGAAGTACTTTTAGTGTATAAGAAAAGATGTGTAATGTGTACAGGGAGTCGGGCGGTAGTGCAGCGGGTTAAGCACTCTTGGCGCCAAGCGCAAGGACCGGTGTAAGGATCCCGGTTTGAGCCCCCGGAGTCACTTCACAGGTGGTGAAGCAAGTCTGTATCTTTCTCTCCCCCTCTCTGTCTTCCCCTCCTCTCTCGATTTCTCTCTGTGCTATCTAACAATGACATCAGTAACAACGACAGTAATAACTACAACAATAAAACAAGGGCAACAAAAGGGAATAAAGTAAATATTTTTTTAAAAAGGATGGGGAGTCGGGCAGTTAGTGCAGCAGGTTAAGTGCACATGGAGCAAAGTTCAAAAACTGGCATAAGGATCCCATTTTGAGGCCCCGGCTCTCCACCTGCAGGGGAGTCACTTCACAGGCGGTGAAGCAGGTCTGCAGGTGTCTGTCTTTCTCTCCCCCTCTCTGTCTTCCCCTCCTCTCTCCATTTCTCTCTGTCCTACCCAACAACAACAGCAGCAGCTATGACAACAACAGCAACTACAACAAGCACAACAACAAGGGTAACAAAATGGGGAAAAAAATAGCCTCCAGGAGCAGTGGATTTGTAGTGCAGGCACGGAGCCCCAGCAATAACCCTGGAGGCAAAAGAAAAAAGAAAGAAAGAAAGAAAAAAAAAAGGATGCACACATTGGATAAGAAGCCAAGTGAGCAAGAGAAATGTTCCTAGCACCCTTCTCAGAAGCTTGCAAGGCCCATCAAAACAAAGCAGAGAAGACACTAAAGGGAGGGAAATCAGAAAGCTATGAACAGACAGAAAGAGGAAGGAAATATACCCCAGAGAGGCTCAACAGATCCCCGAGCTGGGTGGCTGCCACCAAGCCAGAGCCCTGGGGTGTGATGGCCTGGCCTGTTCTGGGAAGGGGACCTGGGGGGCGCAATGGTCTGTCCAGCGTGAGGATGAGAGGGGTGGGTGTGTCCAGGCCCTGAGCTGGAGGGGCAGCGGTGTCCAGAGCCAGGTGGGTGATGAGAGTCATGGAAGGTTCTAGACAGGGTGAGGGGCTGAGGAGCATGGGGCCCTGGAGGCCAGCCAGCTGGCGGAGGACAAGATGTCTGGGCTGATTGAAAAGGAGAAGAGAAGCCACAAAGATATCAAGTTCAGTTTTCCAGGAACCGATGTTGGCTGGGGTGGAGGGGGGCAGGCTGCCACCACAGCTGGCTGGTTTGGGGTGGTGTGGGAGGGCACAGGACCCACCAGCCTCCCCAGGGGGCTCAGTGCCCTCCATTCCCTCTCCTTGCTCCTCCAGCCTTCCCCGCCTGGCTTTCCCACCTCTGCTATGGGCCTCCCTTCTGCATCAGTCTATTATCTACATCCATCCCTCTCCCTTCCTTCCTTCCTTCCTTCCTTCCTTCCTTCCTTCCTTCCTTCCTTCCTTCCTTCTTTCCTTTCTATCTATCTATCTATCTATCTATCTATCTATCTATCTATCTATTGTTTGCCTATTCTCTGTATCCACCCATCATCTATCTGTCTATCCATTATCTCTATCTATATGTATGTATCATCTATCCATCCATCTATACAACATCTATTTCTCTATTGTTATCTATCCACTAGCCATCCATCCCTCATATATCTATTATCTCTCTATACATACTTCATCTATTTATCCACCATCTGGTAATCTACCCATTATCTATCCATCTATCCATCCAAATTCTGTCTGTCCATCTTCTATCTGTCTGTCTACCTATCATCATCATCATCATCACCATCACCATCTATCCATCCATCACCTGTCTGTCCATCCATCATCCATCATCTGTTTGTCCATCTGTATGAGGGCATCACACCAGAGTGGCCCATAGCAGTGACGTTGTTCATGCTTAAGATTCCAGAGCACCAAAATCAATTGATCAATCAGTCAATCAATCAGTCAATCAAGGAATAAGCAAACCAGGTCACACTGCATGGGGAGTATCTGACCAGGCCAGGCAGTGACGCAAATGGTAGAATAAATGTTACCTAGCACATGGACCTGGGTTCAAGCCCCCGGTCCCCACCCGCAGGGGGAGAGACTTCACAAGTGTTGGAGCAGTGCTGCGGATGTCTCTCACCTCTCTGTCTCCCTCATTTCCTTTCTCTCTTTGTCCTGATAAGAAAAAAAGAAGGGGGAGTCGGGCTATAGCGCAGCGGGTTAAATGCAGGTGGCGCTAAGCACAAGGACCCGCATAAGGATCCTGGTTCAAGCCCTGGCTCCCCACCTGCAGGGGTGTAGCTTCACAAGTGGTAAAGCAGGTCTGCAGGTGTCTATCTTTCTCTCCCTCTCTCTGTCTTCCCCCTCCCCTCTCCATTTCTCTCTGTCCTATCCAACAATGACAACAATAATAATAACTACAACAATAAAACAACAAGGGCAACAAAAGGGAATAAATAAATAAATATAAAAAATATATATTTATTAAAAAAAAAAGAAGGAAGGAAGGAGAGAAGTGATAAAAGAGGCTTCTAGAAGCGATGGAATCATAGGCATCAAGCCCCAGAGATCACCCTGGGGGGGGGAGAGACGGCGGAAAGGAAGCTTAGCCACACAGGAGCCCCGGGGGCAGTGCGGGCACCTGCGGGCACAGGAACTCAAGCACAGAGCTGTGACCTGAGCACCATAGCACCTGCTGTGCACTCAATGTGCACTATGTGGGCATTTCCTAAATCTATTTATTTATTGGGTAGAGACAGGCAGGAATCAAGAGGGAACGGGGAGACAGGGAGAGAGAGAGAGCGCGAGGGCAACCTGCAGCCCTGAGTCACCACTTGCAAAGCTTTCCCCCTGCAGGTGGGGACCAGAGGCTCGAACCCGGGGCCTTGCACACTGTCACCTGTGCGCTCAACCAGGTGCGCCACCACCCGGATCCAATTTCTCAGAGAGGCAGTGTCCTCCCTCCCGGAGTGTGTTTGGTGGGAGGGGGCCACCTGTGTGCATACACATGAACGTACGATGAGAGGATCGGACAGACAAGACAGAACCTGGCTGCAGAGTGCCTACTGTGTATCACACGCGGAGTTGAAGCCACCAGGCACAGGAGGGGTCTTGGCAGAGGATGTGGAGTGCAGAGGGACAGCATGTGAGATTCTCCACACCCCCTGTGACCCGAGGAACTGAGCACCCTTGCACCACCCCCGCAAACCAGCCCAAGGTCTCAGCCACCATGGATGCCACACAGCTCAGGGGAGAAGTCCCGGACCCCTGGGTGCTCAAGCCCATGCAAACAGGCATACGAGACCCTCGGCATCCCCCCGGGCTCTCCTCTCGGCCTCCCACCCCAGCTTGCACCCCAGCACGGGGCCTTCCTGGAGGCTTACAGCCCGGAGGAGGCAGGGCTGCGATGACTGGGCTTCCAGGCAGCCGAGCTTCTGCAGAGCCTCCTTCCTCAAAGCCGCTCCGCTTTGCTGCTCCGTGGTTTCCCGCTTGGGTGGGGAAAGGTCAAAAGCACAAAAATATTTACCCGGTGCTGTCAGGCAGTCAGTCAACAAGCCTGCAGTGGGAGCTTGGACTGGGTGGGGGAAGGGGAAATGAGCCCACAGGTGTCTCCCCAGAACTCCCCAGCTTGGGGTGGGGGTGGAGGTGGGGGCAGAGAGGTGTGTATGGGGGGGAGATGAGTGGCCCTGGGCAGAGGCAGCCACAGGCACAGAACCTGGGAGTTGGGGCCGGGCGGTAGCGCAGTGGGTTAGGATCCTGGTTGGAGCCTCCCCACCTGCAGGGGAGTGGCTTCACAAGCAGTGAAGCAGGTCTACAGGTGTGTCTCTTTCTCTTCCCCTCTCTATCTTCCCCTCCTCTCTCCATTTCTCTCTGTCCTATCCAACAACAATGACATCAATAATAACAATAATAACGATAAAGGCAACAAAAGAGGAAAAATAGAATTCAGAAGTGGATTTGTAGTGCAGGCAGTGAGCCCCAGCAATAACCCTGGAGGCAAAAAAGAGAGAGAGAAGGAAAGAAACGAAAGGAGGCTGAGTGGTAGTGCAGCGGGCTAAGCGCATATGGTACAAAGCACAAGGGCCGGCTTAAGGATCCTGGTTTGAGCCCCCAGCTCCCCACCTGCCGGGGGCTGCTTCACAAGCAGTGAAGCAGGTCTGCAGGTGTCTATCTTTCTCTCCTCCTCTCTCAATATCTCTCTGTCCTATCTAACAACAGCAGCTATAACAACAATAACAACTACAGCAAGCGCAACAACAAGGACAACATAGTGGGAAAAATGGCCTCCAGGAGCAGTGGATTCATAGTGCAGGCACCAAGCCCCAGCAATAACCCTGGAGGCAAATAATAATAAAATAAAATAAAAATAAAATAGAACGAAAGAAAAAGAGCCTGGGGGTTCCAGATTTGTGAACACTGACTGATGCCAGCATCCTTCCCTGTCTTCCCCACACACACTCCAGTCTTAGTGCTAGGAAACCACAGTGAGGAAAAAAAAGAATTATCCACAGGTGCTGTGTGTGTCCATACGGCCAAGGTCAGGGTCCCCTCCAAGAACAGGTGCGCACGGTGGCCTCCAAGTACCTCAGCCAGGCCGACTTTATTCATTTTAAATTTATTTTTATCTTTTTATCTTTTTTTTTGTTTTGGCCAGAGCCACTGCTCAACTCTGGCTTAATGGTGGTGCTGGGGGATTGAACCTAAGACCTCGGAACCTTGGGCCAGAGAGTCTTTTTGTGGAAGCTCTGGGAGGAAATGCTGCCATTGCACAGGTGTGGGGAAGGGACTGTGCCATCTAGTTCAGATTGGGAGAAACTGGCAGAGCCAAACAGGAATCCCGACCCTTTGCCGTGGGGCCGGGGAACCCTTCCAGTTTGCAGAGGAGGGATCTGGTCCCCGATGGGAGAAGTTTACGACAGGGGCTGGCGAGAGCAGTGCATAGCTTTGCCATGTGGGGGACCCATGTTCAAGCCCGGCTTCCACCACACTGAAGGAAACCTGGGTGCTGTGTTATTTGTCATTCTCTACCTAGATCCAAAAGAAAGAAGGGGGAGTCAGGCGGTAGCGCAGCAGGTTAAGCGCAGGTAACAATCCCAGTTTGAGCCCCCTGGCTCCCCACCTGCAGGGGAGTCGCTACACAGGCGGTGAAGCAGGTCTGCAGGTGTCTATCTCTCCCCCTCTCTGTCTTCCCCTCCTCTCTCCATTTCTCTCTGTCCTATCCAACAGCGATGACAACAATAAAACAAGGGCAACAAAAGGGAATAAAATATTTTTTTTAAAAATGAAAGAAGGAAAAGCAGGAAGGAAGAAGGGAAGAAAGAAGGGGGCCGGGTGGTGGCGCACCCAGTTAAGGGCACATAGGACTGCGTGTAATGAGCCACGCAAGGATCTGGGTTCACGGCCCCCTGCCCCCACTCCCAACCTGCAGGGGGGATGATTGACAGGTGGCGAAGCAGGTCTGCAGTGGTGTCTCTTTCTCTCTCCCCTCTGTGTTTCCCTCCCCTCTCAATTTGCATCTGTCCTAGCGAATAAAATAGGAAGGAAGAAACTGGCTGCCGGGAGCAGTGGATTCGTAGTGTGACAGCACTGGACTCCAGCAATAACTGGAGACAGAGAGAGAGAGAGAGAGAGAGCAGAAAGAAAATGAAAGAAGGAAGGAAGGGAAGGTGGGAGGAGAGGAGAGGAGAATAAGAAAGAAAACAAAGAAAGGAAGGGAAACAAAAGAAAAAAGAAGGAAAAGAAACAAAGGAAAGAAAGGAAGGAAGGAGGAAGGGAGGAAGGAAGGAAGGGGGGAGGGAGGGAATTTATAGGTTCCCCAGCTGGAGCCTGCTTCTCCGAGCAGGTGTCTGGGAAGGCACCCGGCTCTCTGGGCCCCAGGCTGGTGCCCTCTAAGAGCTGCAGCTGAAAGTCCTCCTTGGAGAGGCCTTTAGCGGAGCTTCTGGGTCAGGTCACAGGCACCTGAGTGGGGTCACACACATCCCCATTCACCCAGCTTCCTCCCACGGCCTCTCTTCCCAGGGACACGGGAGGAAGCAGAACCCCGGTGCGCCCAGCGAGGCGAGGATCTCGGTTAGACGGACCCTGGGCAAGAATAGAGCACTGGCTTGTCTGTGGTTGCATGTCTTCTGGTGTCCGTTCACTGACACCAAACCTTGATGCTCTGAACTGAGGATCTCCTGGAGGACTTCCTAGAGGAGGCAGCATCTAAGGAGGCTGGACTGTATTAATGGATAGAGGCAGTGAAGAAAGAGAAGAGTTGATTCTAGGCAGAGTGGAGAGAGGGGACAGGAGAGAGAGAGATGCCAAGCACAAACATGTGAGCCAGATGGTGGTGTGCCTGATTGAGAGCACACATGTCACAATGTGCAAGGACCCAGGTTTGAGCCCCCAGTCCCCACCTGCAGGAGGAAAGTTTTGTGAGTGGTGGAGCAGGGCAGCAGGTGTCTCTCTCTCTCTCTCTCTCTGTCTTTCTCCCTCTCTGTATTCCCTTACCCTCTCGAATCTTGGATGTCTCTATCCAAGAAATAAAGATAATAAAAATATTTTAAAAATACAAATTTCTTAGTGTGTGTGTGTGTGTGTGTGTGTGTGTGTGTGTGTGTGAAAGGAGTCACTTGGGAAAATGGTGTGTAGCTTTGTACCATTTCAACAGGAGCATCCTGTTGAACTGACTTCTTGCTTTCTATCCATCCCCTCCCCTCCCTTCCCTTCCCTTCCCTTCTTTTCCCTTCCCTTCCTTTCATCCCTTCCCTTCCCTCTCCTTTCTTTCCCTTCTCCTTCCTTCCTTCCTTCCTTCCTTCCTTCCTTCCTTCCTTCCTTCCTTCCTTCCTTCTTTTTCACTTTTTGTCTTTGCTTCCAGGGCTACACTGAGGGTTCTGTGCCTTTGTGATTCCCCTGCTCCTGACATACTTTTCCCCCTCAGATGGTGGGTGAGGGATGAGAGACAGACACCACAGCACAGCTCTACCTCTCCTGAAGCTTCCCCCGGCAGGTGCTCCCATGTAGTGGCCAGGGGGCTTGAACCTGGGTCCTCATACATACTAAAGTGTGCGCCCGGGAGTCGGGCGGTAGCGCAGCGGGTTAAGCGCACGTGGCGCTAAGCACAAGGACCAGGGGAAGGATCCCGGTTCGAGCCCCCGGCTCCCCACCTGCAGGGGAGTCGCTTCACAGGTGGTGAAGCAGGTCTGCGGGTGTCTGTCTTTCTCTCCCTCTCTCTGTCTTCCCCTCCTCTCTCCATTTCTCTCTGTCCTATCCAACAACAATGACATCAATAATAACTACAACAATAAAAAAAACAAGGGCAACAAAATAAATAAATATATTTAAAAAAATTTTTTTTTAATAAATAAAGTGTGCGCCCTCTGCCCAACCTCCCCACCCTAACAGACCCCTTAGCTAACCCCCTATGGCTGAGGTCATGCCGGCCTTCTCTCACTGGGGAGCCATTTACTATTTTTTATTTAATTTATTATTTAATTAAAAAAATTCATTATCTATATTTATTCATTGGATAGAGACAGCCATAAATCAAGAGGGAAGGGGGTGATAGAAAGGAAGAGAGACCGAGAGACACCCGCAGCCCTGCCTCACCACTCGTGAAGCTTACTCCCTGCAGGTGGGGACCCGGGGCTCAAACCTGGATCCTTGTGCCCTGTAACATGTGTGCTCAACCCGGTCTGCCACCACCCGGCCTCACAATTTTTATTTTAAACTTTATTTTATTGGGTAGAGACAGAAACTGAGAGGGGAGAGAGACAGGGAGACACCTGCAGCCCTGCTTCACCTCTTGTGAAGCTTCCCCCCCCCATACCACCACCACCTGCTGGCTCAAGGTGGGGACCCAGGGGGCTTGAACCCAGGTCCTTGCACACCCGCCCACTTGCTGTTTCTCACCCTGTTGCAGGGAGGGGGCCACCAAGACGGAGAGAAGTCAGACCGACGTGCCCACCCGCGTGTTTTCCGGCCCCGCTGGGCTGTCTGAAGCGGGTGTGGCCAGGGGAAATTTTAGAGGGTACCCAGACGAGACAGACAGCTGTCAGTTTGGGGTCTGACTAAACGTCAGCGTGTGGGAAATGTGGGAAATGATCTGCTGAGCCCTGGTGCGCTCCCTCCGTCCCTCAGCTCAGCGCCCAGAGGTGTCTGTTGCCAGAAGGCTCTGGCCAGTCAGCTTCCCCTGGGCCGGAGGTTTGGAGCGACTCCATGGCCCCAGGAGCCAGGGGCTGACTTTCTCATTCACATGCAGACAGAGCCGGAGTGATCCCCCAACTCTGCAGTCTCCTCTCTGCTGTGTGGTCCTCCCGTGTGGCGTACACACACACACACACACCACATACACACACACACCACACATACACACACACACACCACACATACACACACACACCACACACACATACACACACACCACACAGACTCACACACATCACACACACACCACACACCACACACACACTCACACACCACACACAAACCATACACACACACACACACCACACACTCACACACCACACACACACACACACAAACCATACACACACACACCACACACCACACACACACCACACATACCACACACACCACACACACACACACCACACACTCACACACACACCACACACACACCACACAAACCACACACACCACACACACCACACACACACACACAACACACACACTCACACACACATACACACACACCACACATAGGACACACACACCACACACACACACACCACACACACTCACACACACACCCCCACATACTCACACACATCACACACACACCACACACACATACACACACACACACCACACACAAACCATACACACCACACACACACACCACACACACACCACACACACACCACATATACCACACACACACCACATATACCACACACACACCACACACACACACCACACACCACACACACACACACCACACACACACAACACACACACACATACACACACACCACACATACCACACGCACACACACCACACACACACACTCACACACCACACACACACACCACACACACACCACACACACTCACACACACATACACACACACTCACACCACACACACACACACCACACACACACCACACACACCACACACACACACACACACCACACACACACTCACACACACATACACACACCACATACCACACACACACCACACACACACTCACACATACATATACACACACTCACACACACACCACACACACACTCACACACACATACACACTCACACACACACACCACACACACCACACACACACACACACACCACACACACACACTCACACACACACATACACACACCACACACACACCACACACACACACACACACCACACTCACACACACACACACACACCACACACACACTCACACACACATATACACACACACACACACACACACACACCACACTCACACACACCACACACACACACACACACACACACACCAAGGTACGCAAGCTTGTCAGCTCCTGACATGCTTTGACTTGAGGGCCTGACTCTTAAGTGAGTGTTACCTCACTCTCTGATCCATTTATTTATTTGATTTGATAGGACAGAGAGAAATTGAGAGGGGAGGGGGAAGAGAGTGGGGACTGGGGGCTTGAACCCAGATCCTTGTGCACAGTAATGTGTGCCACTGCCAGGCCCTCTTCTGCTCCCTTCTGTTGTTAAAAAAAAAAAATCACTGCCCTTCACCCCTAACTGTTTAACTGAGCCCTGGCAGAGGGTACTTTCTATCTTTTTTTATTTTTATCCTTTTTTTTTTTTTTGCCTCCAGGGTTATCACTGGCCCTGGGTGCCTGCACTAAGAATCCATTGCTCCTGGCAGCCATTTTTTCTATTTTGTTGTTGGGTAGGACAGAGAGAAATGGAGAGAGGAGGGGAAGGCAGAGAGGGGGAGAGAAAGACCACTTGTGAAGTGACTATCCTGCAGGTGGAGAGCCAGGGGCTTGAACCGGGATCCTTGAGCCAGTCCTTGGGCTTCATGCCACGTGCACTTAACCTGGTGTTATTTTTATCCTTTTTATTGGCACCTTGATCTCTGATCTCTGCAGCTTGGTGCTTGCATGACAAATAAATATCCCAGCTTGAAAGCCACTTTTTCCTTTTCTTTTTTCTTTCTTTCTTTCTTTTACTTGATAGAGACAGAGAAATTGAGAGAAGGGAGATAGAGAGGGAGAGAGACAGAGAGACACCAGCAACCCTGCTTTACCACTCACAAAGCTTCCTCCTCTCCCCCACCCCGCCCCAGGTGGGGAGCGGGGGCTTGAACCCAGGTCATTTCTGTCTTCATCAACCCATGGGGTGAGGAGGGCTTTCCAGATGCGGTCAGCTCTCTCCCCTCTTTCCTTTTCTCTCAAAGAGTAGATGTTTCTTTTCATTCTTTGGCTCTGTGGGTTTCCTTAAGGTCTTTGGCACTGGGTGGAACCCTGGGTGACACTGTGACAGGCTGGTAGGAGGGTGGCACTGACCAAGGATGGGGGACAGGTGGGGACACGGGAGGATGTGTGCTTGGTTCTGAGCATCTCCATACGCTGCCCTGCCTGGAAGTTTCTGGAAGCCGGTCCTGTGTCTCTGTGGCACAGGTAGTAACTGTCTCGGCCATTGCCTGGGCTCCCCCTCCAGCCCGCGCTCTCCCCCCCCCCCCAGGCCACCTAGGGGCTTCCCAAAGGGCAGCTCATCAGCATAACAAGGGCCTCGTGCCTCTCTGGAAAGTCCAAGAGAGTTTTTAGGGTAGAGACCAGAGGCAGCACAAGGGCACCGGGGTGGTGGAGCGCTCACCTGGGTGCTGCACCTGCTCTGCCATGCCCTGGACTCGGGTTTGAGACCAACCCTCAGCTCTCCTCTCTCTCTCTCTCTTTCTCTCAGAAAAACGTCACCCCAGAGCAGTGAAGCCTCCCAGTGACAACAATAAAAATATCACAGCAGGCCCTGGGTTTGAGGAGGGGCCGGGCCGGGTCACAGGGTCTGGGGAGTGAGGATGTGGGGGCAGGCTGCCTGCAGCCCTTGCGGGAACACCTGGACTCCCGTCTGAAGGCCCCACGTGGGTGGTGACTCCCACACTTCTGCCCCTCTGGCCATAGGTGGCTCTTTTTTTTTTTTTAATTTTATTTATTATCTTTTGCCTCCATGGTTATTGCCAGGGATCGGTGCCTGCACCACGAATCCACTGCTCCTGGAGACCATTTTTCCCCTTTTGTTGCTCTTGTTGTTTTGTCATTGTTGTGGTTATTATTATTGTTGTTGTTGCTGCTGTTGTTGGATAGGACAGAGAGAAATGGAGAGAGGAGGGGAAGACAGAGAAGGGGAGAAAAGATAGACACCTGCAGACCTGCTTCACTGCCTGTGAAGCGACTCCCCTGCAGGTGGGGAGCTGGGGGCTCGAACCGGGATCTCTATGCCGGTCCTTGTGCTTCGTGCCAACTGCGCTTAACCTGCTGTGCTACCACCCGACCATCTACAGGTGGCTCTTCTGGGGTTTGATACAGCTTTCCTCCACCATCCTTAAGCTGCTTCTTAATGTTCTTTTTTTTTTCTTTGTTTAATTATTATTTTCTTTTTCTTTAGTGGGGATTAATGGTTTACAGTCAGCAGTAAAACACAGTAGTTGGTCCATGTGTAACATTTCTCCATTTTCCACATAACACTCTAGGCCCCCCCCCAGGCCCTCCTCCTCCTCCATCATGTTCCAGGACCTGAACCCCTCCACCTCCTACCCCAGAATTTTTTTACTTTGGTTCAATACACCAACTCCAGCCCAAGCTCTGCTTTGTTTTTTTCCTTCTGTCCTTATTTTTTCAACTTGTGTCTGTGAGTGAGATCATCCCATATTCATCCTTCTTTTTCTGGCTGATCTCAATTCACATCTTAATTTTCTTTTGATATTTATTTATTTCCTTTTGTTGCCCTTGTTGTTTTATTGTTGTCGTTGTTGCTGGAAAGGACAGAGAGAAATGGAGAGAGGAGGGGAAGACAGAGAGGGGGAGAGAAAGACAGACACCTGCAGACCTGCTTCACTGCTTGTGAAGCGACTCCCCTGCAGGTGGGGAGCCGGGGGCTCGAACCAGGATCCTTAACGCCGGTCCTTGTGCTTTGCACCACCTGCGCTTAACCCGCTGCGCTAACGCCCGACTCCCACACCTTAATTTTCTTAACTGAAATACAAGTAACTGGGGTTGGCCGGTGGCATACCCGGTAGAGTGTGCGTGTTCAAGGCCCCTGATCCTCACCTCTGAGGAGAAAGTTTCACGAGTGCTGAAGCAGGGCTGCAGGTGTCTCTCTCCCTCTCTGGCTCCCCCTTCCCTCTCGAGTTCTCTATGCTATTAAATAAAAAATTTAATTAGTTTAAAAAAAACTTAAAAAGAGAGAGAAAAAGAAAAAGGGAGACATTGTCACCATCAAGAATGAAAACAGACAATACAACAACAACAACAATAATAATATCCCCAGCATCCTTTCTCCCAAACAGAAGGGAACAGTGAAGCCAAAACTGAATAGTGAGAATCCAGCTGGCTGGGGCAGAGCCGGGTGGGTGGGGGCCGAGGCTCTGAGAGAAAGTAACTTAGAAAGAGAATTTAAGAATCAGAAAAAGAAATCACGCTCTGGGCTCTGCCCGCCCCACACCCACCCACCACCTACCGCCATCTGAGCCCTCCTCACCTCTGGCTTCATTCACAGCGTGATCACTGAGCATTTGCCGAGTGCCACCTCTGGGCCCCAGCATCTGGGCAGCTCACAGAGGTCTCTTCTTCCCCCGAGGGCACCTGGGGATGTCTCTTCACCTGACTTCTAATCACACATTAGAGAGGGTGTGACAGCGGGCTTGGGGGGCTGGTGGGAGGTGGGGAGCTGTCTGGGCCTGGAGCTCAGGAGAGACACATGGGCAGGAAAGCTCTGTGTAGAAGCCGTCATTCATTCATTCATTCATTTATTCACTCACTCATCGATTCATTCAGCAGATGCGTGGAGCTGGGTCATTGGGACAGCTCAGCAGGGTGATGGTGGCTGCTTTGTCATACAGGTGACCAAGATTTGAACCCAGGCTCCACGCCCTGGAAGAAGCTTCAATGCCATGCTGTCTTTCCCTCTCTCCTATTCCTCTCTCTCTCCTGTCACTGTCTCTCCTTTCTTTCTTGTCACTCTCTCTCCTGTCACTGTCTCTCTCTCTCTCTCCTCTTTCTCTTATCCTTGTCTCTTCCTCTCTATGTATCTCTCTATCTCTCTGTCTGGAAAAGTCAACCCTGAGAGGTGAAACCCTAGCGAGAAGAAAAGAAAAAAAAAACAACAACTAAGAAGTGGGCAAATCAATGTTGCTGGGGAGACAGCACAGTGGTTCTGCAAAAAGCCTTTCCAGCTTGAGGCTTTGACGTCCCAGGCTCAATCCCCTGCACCACCATCAGCAAGAGCTGAGCAGCGATGTGGTTAAAAATAAATAAATAAATAATGGGAGTCGGGCGGTAGCGCAGCGGGTTAAGCGCACGTGGCGCAAAGCACAAGGACCGGCATAAGGATCCCGGTTCGAGCCCCCGGCTCCCCACCTGCAGGGGAGTCGCTTCACAGGCGGCGAAGCAGGTCTGCAGGTGTCTGTCTTTCTCTCCCCCTCTCTGTCTTCCCCTCCTCTCTCCATTTCTCTCTGTCCTATCCAACAATGACGACATCAATAACTACAACAAACTAGAAAACAAGGGCAACAAATGGAAAAGTAAATAATATATAAAAAATTTTTAAAAAGCACCAACATATATGTTGAACACTCTGTGTGTCAGTCACTGTGCTGGGTGCTGGGCGCCCCATCCCCTGTCTCCTGTGACTCTAGATTAGATTGAGGAAAGGTTGTGGTTAAGGACATGGAAGTAGATGTGTGTGTGTGTCCCCACTGTTTCAGGGAGGGGAGTGAGGGCTTTAGGAGAGAAACGCCAGAACAGGACAGAAGCTGTGCTGCAGGGAGCCACAGACTGAGACGGGCTTGAGCCCCAGAGCTGAGGAGCGGGATGGGGTGGTGGTGGTGGAGACAGGGAGGGAGAGGCAGGGCCTGGACTGCACTGAAGGTTGCTTCTCTCCCTCTCTCTGTCTCTCTGTTTCTTTCTTTTTTTAAAAAAAAAAAAATTTTTAATATTTCCCCCCCTTTTTTGTTGCCCTTGTTTTTCATTGTTGTAGTTATTATTATCGTTGTTATTGATGTCATCGTCATTGTTAGATAGGACAGAAAGAGATGGAGAGAGAAGGGGAAGACAGAGGGGGAGAGAAAGACAGACACCTGCAGACCTGCTTCACCCTGAAGGGACTTCCCTGCCTGTGGGGAGCCGGGGGCTCGAACTGGGATCCTTACACCGTCTGACTCTCTTTACCAGAGCACTGCTCAGGTCTGACTGATGGTGGTGCAGGGGATTGAACCTGGGACTTTGGGGTCTCAGTCCCGAGAGTCTCTTTGCAGAACCATTCTTCTTCTAGCATTTGCCTTCCGTAGCCAGTCAACAGCGTCAGGTTGAGCCTGATGTCAAGTTTCGAGACCTCCTTTGAATCTGGAGAGGTGGCAGTCGTTGACTATGTGGGTCATAGTCTGTCTGGAGCCGCAGGGGCAGTTCGGGTCGTCTCTGGCTCCCCAGCGATGGAACATAGCGGCGCACCGGCCATGGCCTGTTCGATAGCGAT
This sequence comes from Erinaceus europaeus, assembly GCF_950295315.1. Classification (NCBI taxonomy): domain Eukaryota; kingdom Metazoa; phylum Chordata; class Mammalia; order Eulipotyphla; family Erinaceidae; genus Erinaceus; species Erinaceus europaeus. The sequence goes on from NC_080176.1 coordinate 7,276,115, forward strand.
TGAGGAGGGCCCAGTCATAACGTGCTAGGTCAAAGCCGGGTTGACGCTTGCAGGGGTCTGTGATGAGGTGTTTGTTCTTTACCTCAGCTGACTGCCAGCTCTGTTTCCAAGAGTCTGGAACAGAGAAGTTCAGTGTAGGCGTAGGGGACCAGATTGGGTGACGAGACATCAAGCGTTGGACAGGGTGGGCGAAGATATCCGCGTATATTGGCAGGCCCGGTCGAGCGTAGACGTGGGAAATGATGTGTTTCTTGTAGGCAAATGACATCTGCCTGATGCTGTATCGCCAGTTGACCAATAAGAACGCGTTTGGCAAAGGACAGCCCCTCAACATTAAGTTGGAGGACTCGAAGAGCAGGACCAACAGCTTGAAAGCTGTCAGAAGCTGCTTGTTGCTGGCTTTGAAAGTGACTGGGATCCATGTGGATTCAGTCGGCTCGGAGGGATCGTCAGTTTCCCCAATGAATGGGGACTCACGGGATGCACCACGAGAAGGTCCATCCAATGCATCTCTTTGCAGAACCATTATGCTTGTCTACATCCCCTCCCCTCCCCTTCCATCTCTGTTTCTATCTGAAAAGTTCAACACGGAGCTGTGAATCCCTGGGAGGACGAGGGCGGGGGCGAGAAAGGGTCTGGTGTGTGTAGCTCTGGTGCGTGTGTACCCACAGGCCAAACCACTGTGAGACACAGCCCCGCTCCTCCTGTGCCCGCATGCGGGAGAGATGGGTGCAAGCAGGTCCCACAACGCCCCCGTGTGGCTGGATGAGGACGCGCCACCCGGGCGGAGTGGCTGCGGTCCAGGCGGGCGCTGATGCCAGAGGCCGCCACCAGGGGGCAGCAGGAGCCACAGGCGAGCTCAAGGCTGGGGAACCCGGGCGGTGCCATGCAGGGACCTTGGGTTGGGACATGTGCCCCACTACCTTGCAACCTGCTCCCTCACTCCCTCACCACTACCTTGCATGTGGCTGGAATTATCTAGACCCAGAGCTGCCCCCCGCCCCAATCACACAGCTCCATCTGCAAAGGGGGAGGGGTGGGGCCACTCAGCTGGGCTCCTTGGGGGCCTGAGGTGGGGGTGTCCTTCCTGTTAGGTGCTGGATCAGAATTGGGGGGTTGTCCACCAGAGGCTCGGAGTCAGGATCCCAAACGCAGCCCCCTCTCCCAGCACTGTGGGATGCCAACACAACTTGCTGGGGTTTACTTTATTTTTTTCTTAATATTTTTTTCTTTTTTAACTTTTTTTTTTTTGCCTCTAGGGTTACTGCTGGGGCTCAGTGCCTGCACCATGAATCCACTGCTCCTGGAGGCCATTTCTTCCCCCTTTTGTTACCCTTGTTGTTGTAGCCTTGTTGTAGTTATTGATGTCGTTGTTGGATAGGACAGAGAGAAATGGAGAGAGGAGGGGAAGACAGAGAGGGGGAGAGAAAGACAGACACCTGCAGACCTGCTTCACCGCCTGTGAAGCGACTACCTCTGCAGGTGGGGAGCCGGAGGCTGGAACCAGGATCCTTGCACTTTGCGCCACGTGAGCTTAATCCGCTGCACTACTGCCTGATCCCTTCTTTTTAAAAACTATTTTACAGTTATTTATTTATTATTGAATAGAGACAAATTGAGACGGGAGGGGGAAGTAAAGAGCGGAAGACACAAAAGAGACACCTGCAGCCCTGCTTCATCACTCATGAAGCTTCCCCCCTGCAGGTAGGGAACCAGGGGCTTGAACCCAGGTCCTTGTGGACTGTAATGTGACTGCTTAATCAGGTATGCCATTGCTTGGACCCTCTTATTTCCCCCCCCCCTCTTGTTGCCCTTGTTGATTTTTATTGTTGTTGTAGTTATTATTGTGTTTTTTAAAAAAGACATTTATTTATTTATTAATGAGAAAGATAGGAGGAGAGAGATAGAACCAGACATCACTCTGGTACATGTGCTGCCTGGGGATGAACTCGGGACCTCATGCTTGAGAGTCCAATGCTTTATGCACTGCACCACCTCCTGGACCACTTGTTATTGATGTCGTCGTTGTTGGATAGAACAGAGAGAAATGGAGAGAGGAAGGGAAAGACAGAGAGGAGGAAAGAAAGACAGACACCTGCGCTGCTGCCTGACTCCCTGGACCCTCTTTTTTTTAAAATAAAATATGTTTAGTTTATTATTTATTGGCTAGAGAAAGAGAAATTGAGAGGGGCGGAGGAGATAAAGAGGGAGAGAGACACCTGCAGACCTGCTCCACCACTTGTGAGCTCCCCCAACCACTGCAGGTGAGGGCTGGGGGCTCGAACCCAGGTCCTCAAGCATTGTAACATGTGTGCTCAACTGGGTGCGCCACCGCCCGACCCCCTTAATTTTTCTTCATTAATAAGCATCGTGGGAAAAAAGCACATCAGCCAGACTCTTGGCCCAGGAAGCGTCACAAACAAGCCCTCCTCCCACGAGAGATGGGCTTTCCCGTGGTTACCACTTTCCTCTTTGTACCTTTGGGGTTTTCTCTGAATTGGAGAGGGCTCGGCGTGGCGGAGGTGGGGGGAGCCATGAGCAACTTCTCACTGAAAAACTGAACTAAACGGAAACAGGCACATCCACTCCTCTCCACTTCCCATCCTTCTTCCTGGGGGGAGGGGGGACTTTGTTAAACGAAGAGCTGGGGGCTCTCTCTCTGTTGCTGTTAGAAACGAGAGAAAAAGATGATTACCAGGAACAATTGAGTGGTAGAGCACCAAGCCCCATGGGTAACTGTGGCAATATTAATAATAATAATAATAATAATAATAATAATAATAATAATACAAGCAGATCTGTTTTTTAATATTGTTATTTATTTATTACTGGATACAGACATAAATTGAAAGGAGAGGGGGACATAGAGAAAGAAAGAGATAGGGCAGGGGTAGATAGCATCATGGTTATGCAAACAGACTCTCATGCCTGAGGCTCCAAAGTTCCAGGTTCAATCCCCAGTACCAGAAACCAGAGCTGAGCAGTGCTCTGGTGAAGAAAAAAGACAGAGAGAGAGAGAGAGAGAGAGAGAGACCTGCAGCCCTGCTTCATCACTCATGAACTTCCCCCCCGCCCCCCGTAGGTGGGGACCAAGGACTAGAACCTGGGTCCTTGTGCACTGTACTGTGTGCGTTTAACTGGGTATGTCTCTGCCTGGCCCCCAGAAGATATATTTATGCAAGTGTGAGCTGCCTTGGAAATCCAACACAGATTTGAGGTTGGTGGTCTCAAATGGTTCAGCAAAGAGACTCTCCTGCCTGAGGCTCTGAGGTCCCAGGTTTAGTCCCAGCACCACCAGAAACCAGAGCTGAGCAGGGCTCTGGAAAAAAAAGAAAGATAGAAAAGACAGAAAGGAAGGAAGGAAGGAAGGATGGAAGGAAGGAAGGAAGGACTGAGGTCAGACTCATCCTTGAGATCTTATGGGAGAAATGAGCCCAAGATGCCGGCCATGGCCGTCAGCACAGCACAGGCTACCATGGACTGCTGGGTACAGACTCCTCCGAATTCTCACTCGGAAGTTAGACCCACCGACCGGCCCAGGCCCTGGGGAGTGGGGAGAGGGCACGGTCCCTTCCTCCTGGCCTCCGGGTCCCCTCCTGCAGAGCCCAGGCAGGAAGCCATACTTCCTGGTAGCTGCCCAGCACCAGCTGCGTCCCAGGCCCGGTGCTGGGTGCTGGGTGCTGAGGAGACTGAGTGAGATGATCTCCCCAGCCCCCCGTCAGCCTGACTGTTCAACGGGAGAGAGAGACACCTCCAGACAGGAGGGGGAGCCGAAAACTACGGGAATGGGGTGGGGCAGACGGGGCTGGGGGGCTGCGGCAAGTAACTCATCCCGTAGAGGGCGCACGCCATTGTGTGCGAGGACCCAGGTTCCAGTGATGGACATGCTGTGGGCTGGAGGGAAGAATTTATATTCTCATTTACTTGCTTATTATTATTATTATTATTATTATTGTTAGCCACCAGGGCTTCTGTGGGGCTTTGCGTCTACATGATTCTACTGCTCCTGGCAGCCTTTTATTTGTTAGAGAGAGAATGAAGGAGAGAGAGAGAGAGAGGGAGAGAGAGAGAGAAAGAGAGAGAGAGAAAGGGAGAGAGAGGGAGGGAGAGAAAGGGAGAGAGAGGGAGGGAGAGAGAGGAAGGGAGAAAGGGGGGCTGTGCAGGAGAGGCTCCACAGCCCTGTTCTGACCCCTGGAAGTCTTCTGTCTCCATGGGGCTCCCCTGTGCTGTCCGGGGGCTTGAACCTGGGTCCTTGCATGCCATGAAGTGTGTAGTTTACCCAGTGAGCTGCCTCTCGGCCACCCACATTCTGACTCCCATGCATATTAGCTTTACTCCCCAGACATGGGCCCCACCTAAAATCAGGTCTCCTCCATCTTTCCCCAGACACCAATGTCAGGAGCTGAACAGAGGAAGCAGAGGCCATGGCAGTGTTTCCCCCAATAAGGGCCCCCCACATCACCACCACCTCACAGAAGTGGAGGATGAAGGTTCCTACTGACCACACAGCCACGGCTGCCCTGTGTGGAAACTGTCCCTCAGGAGAGAAGTGACTGCCACAGGAAGGACCCGTGGGTGCCGAGGAGTGGCTGGCTGCCACGGCCTTGCCTGGAATCTCTGTGACAGAGGACTTTATGCAATTCCCTTGGGCAGCCGGAGAGGTTTCACAGAGAATAAAGCACTGAACTTTCAAACATGAGATCCCGAGTTTGATTCCTGGTGTTGCCAGTGCCAGGGTGATGTTCTGGGTCTCTCCCTCCCCCTCTTTCTCCTTAAGAAATACGTTAACGGGAGTTGGCCGGTAGCACAGCGGGTTAAGCACACGTGGCACAAAGTGCAAGGATCTGTGTAAGGATCCCAGTTCGAGCCCCCGGCCCCCCACCTGCAGAGGAGTCGCTTCACAGGCGGTGAAGCAGGTCTGCAGGTGTCTATATATCTCTCCCCCTCTCTGTCTTCCCCTCTTCTCTCCATTTCTCTCTGTCCTATCTAACAATGACAACATCAATAACAACAACGATAATAACTATAACAATAAAAAAAGGGCAACAAAAGGGAAAATAAATACATATAAAAATTTTAAAAAGAAACACATTAACTTTTCCTTTAATCCCCTCTAACTCTGTTCCTTGGCCTCTCAGGGTCTAATCTCTGAGTTAGGCAAAGAACCTAGAGGGACTTTGGGTTGCAAAGCCTCAGAACTCTGATCTGCACACCATCCCTTGGTTCCGCCCTTAATGTTTCCTCCTCCTCCGCCGCCACCTTCTTCTCTTCCACCTCCTCCACCTTCTCCTCCACTTTCTCCTCATTGCTTGAGACTCCTCACAACTGGACAGGATGCAGATGACAGGAGAGAAAGGACACAACAGCTCAGACACCCAGCATTCTCAGCTCTGGGCACCTGCCCAAAGCCAAGCCCCCCTGGCATGGGCGTGGGGATGGGGTTCAGTGCCCAGGCTGGCTGCTTTGTGCTTTTACACCTGCATTCAAATGCTTACAGAGCAACTGCTCTCTAAGGTGACCATTAAAGCAAAAATTACATTTCTCCAATGTGAGCACAGACTGAAGTATTATGATTACTACTGGGTTTTTTTCTTGTTTTTTCCTCCAGGGTTATTGCTGGGGCTCAGTGCCTGTACCATGAATCCACTGCTCCTGGAGGCTGTTTTTTTTTCCTCCTTTTTGTTGCCCTTGTTGTAGGCTTGTTGTGGTTATTATTGTTATTGTTGATGTTGTTCGTTGTTGGATAAGACAGAGAGAAATGGAGAGAGGAGGGGAAGACAGAAAAGGGGAGAGAAAGATAACACCTGCAGACCTACTTCACCGCGAGAGTCCAATGCCTCATCCCGGGCTACTGAGGTTTGATTTTACAGGTGCAAGAAAGGGACCCAGAGGGGCCAGGTGGTGGTGTACCTGGTTAAGCACACACATTACAGTGCTCAAGGTCCTAGGTTCAAGCCCTTGGTCTCCATCTGAAGGGGGAAAGCTTCATGCTTTTTTTTTTTTTTCTGGTGTCTCTCTCCCTCTCTATGTACCCCTCCCCTCTCAACTTCTCTGTTTCTATCCAGTAACAAATAAATGAAATTTAAAAAAGAAAAGATGCAGATCCAGGAGATAAGTGAGGAAGTGAGAACACGGGTTCTGAGAAGCCTCTTACAAAGGGATTTTTTTTACAGCAAGTCAAAGGAGTTTCTGGCAAGTTCTACTCGGACAGGAAGGTCCCCTTGCTGTCCAGTCCAGTGGCCACTTCAAATCTGACTAGTGTGACAGAGGAAGTGAGTCTTTAAATTGGATTGGTTGCACTAAAAAAGAAAAACACACACACACACAAAAAAAAAATCAAGCAAGCAAAACTGTTTCTAAGACTTTGAGAACTTTGGTGGTTCTCTTTAGGAGGTGGGAGCGTGGGGACACCAACCTTTAGTGGTGGGTACAGTGTGGACTAAAACTTTGTCATCTTGTAACCCGATATTAAATACAAAATAAAAAATGGGCGGGGGGTGGGGAATGGATGGAATCCACCCACATGGCAACGAAACAGCCACACCCACACATACATAAGTGTTGGCACACGGGCTGGCATGGGGCTAACACAGGCTGTGGTAGTTGGCTCAGTAGGGTGAGAGAAGGACCCAGGCAGAAAGATGAAAGAGACAGTGAGAGACGAGAGACGGCAGCAGCAAAGCCAACCGCAGAAGCCAGGGAGTCCTGGGCTGGGGTGGGCGGTGAGCAGTTCAGGTCAGGGCAGAGAGGAGGAAGCAGAGCCTGAGGAAGGCGGAACCCGCCTGCTGGGCCTGAAACTTTAGGCATACTGCTTGGTGCTGAGGGAAGTTATTATAATTTTGTTTTATAACAAAGACACCAAGTCTGGAGGGCTAGTTCAGGTGACATCAGTGGCTTTTAAAGGGGCAAGTTGGGGTTCATAAAGGAGGCACTGTTTTTTTCCCCACCAGGGTTATTGCTGGGGCTTGGTGCCTGGACAACAAATACAGTGCTCCTGGTGGCCTGTGCTTTTTTTTTTTTTTTCCTTATTTATTTATTTATTTTGCCTCCAGGGTTATTGCTAGGGCTCAGTGCCTACACTACGAATCCACTGCTCCTGGAAGCCACTTTTCTCCCCATTCTGTTGCCCTTGTTGTCGTTATTGTTATCGTTGATGTTGGATAGGACAGAGAGAAACGGAGAGAGGAGGGGAAGACAGAGAGAGGGGAGAGAAAGACAGACACCTGCAGACCTGCTTCACCGCCTGTGAAGCAACCCCCCTGCAGATAGGGAGCCGGGGGCTTGAACCGGGATCCTTATGCTGGTCCTTGCCATTTGTGCCACGTGTGCTTAACGCGCTGTGCTACTGCCCAACTCCTTTTTTTTTTTAAAGAGTGGAACAGATATAGTGAAACATTCTTTTTTTTTTTTTTTTGCTTCCAGGGTTATCACTGGGGCTCAGTGCCTGCACTATGAATCCACTGCTCCTGGAGGCTATTTTTTCCCTTTTGTTGCCCTTGTAGTTTATCACTGTTGTTATTATTATTGTCATTGCTGTTGTTGTTGTATAGGACAGAGAGAAATCGAGAGAGGAGAGGAAGACAGAGGGGGAGAGAAAGACAGACAGCTGCTTCACTACTTGTGAAATGACCCCCTGCAGGTGGGGAGCCGGGGGCTTGAACAGGGATCCTTACTCTAGTCCTTAGGCTTTGCGCCATGTGCATTTAACCCACTGTGCTACCGCCCGGCCCCCTCCCCTTATTTCTTTTTTTTTTTTTTAACTTTTTTTATTTATTTAAAAAAGGAGACATTGCTCAACAATTTGTTTGGCTTTGTATGTTAACTCTCTTTTCAATCACCAGGTTCCAGATGCCATCAGGATGCTGGCCAGGCTTCCCTGGATTGAAGACCCCACCAATGTGTCCTGGAGCTCAGCTTCCCCAGAGACCCACCCTACTAGGGAAAGAGAGAGGCAGACTGGGAGTATGGACCGGCCAGTCAACGCTCATGTTCAGCGGGGAAGCAATTACAGAAGCCAGACCTTCCACCTTCTGCAACCCTCAATGACCCTGGGTCCATGCTCCCAGAGGGATAGAGAATGGGAAAGCTATCAGGGGAGGGGGTGGGATATGGAGATTGGGTGGTGGGAATTGTGTGGAGTTGTACCCCTCCTACCCTATGGTTTTGTTAAGTAATCCTTTCTTAAATAAAAAAAAATTAAAAAAAAAAGGAGACATTAACGAAATCATAGGATAAGAGGGGTACAACTCCACACAGTTCCCACCACCAGAACTCCGTATCCCATCCCCTCCCCTGATAGCTTTCCTATTCTTTAACCCTCTGGGAGCATGGACCCAGGGTCATTGTGGGCTGCAGAAGGTGGAAGGTCTGGCTTCTGTAATTGCTTCTCCATCCCCTTATTTCTTATATTTGATAGGACCGAGAGAAATTGAGAGGGGAGGGGAGGTAAAGAGGAAGAAAGACAGTATGTTTCTAAGGTCATTACAGGCTGGTCGTAGCCACGGGATGGCCAACTGCGTGAGTAACCTGGAGAGACTGGCAGCCTGTAGCTGTCACTCCACCTTCCTGTATCAGAACACGGGCTGTGACGCCTTTCCCTTGAATTCTCACCAGTTCCGGTTAGAATGAGTATACCAAAGTTTTGCTTATTCAGCAGGTCTCCTGGCAGTGTCGGATACTGAAGATTGTGAAAGAGACCAGTTGCTGGAGTTTTGCTTTTTCGAAAGATCTGTCACCAGCTGTCCGCAGCTGCCGCTAGGATGTGATCAGCAATATAGAGGAGAATCAAGAGGAGCCAAGCCAAGACAAGGAACAGCGTGTCGGGGCTGCAGCAGCCAGAGTCTTGAGGTTTGAAGAGTGATCCCAAGCATCCCATCTTTCTCTGGTGTTGATAAAAATTATTTTTTGGGGGGGAGTCAGGCGGTAGCGCAGCGGGTCAAGCGCACGTGGCGCAAAGCTCAAGGACCGGCGTTAAGGATCCCAGTTCGAGCCCCCGGCTCCCCACCTGCACGGGAGACACTTCATAGGCGGTGAAGCAGGTCTGCAGGTGTCCATCTTTCTCTCCCCCCCTCTGTCTTCCCCTCCTCTCTCCATTTCTCTCTGTCCTATCCAACAACGACAACATCAATAACAACAGCAATAATAAAAACAGGGGCAACAAAAGGGAAAAATAAATAAGTATAATTAAAAAATTAAAGAAAAAGCCTTAAAAAATATTTTTAAGTTAAAAAAAAGGAGGGAGAGAGACACCCGTAGGGACCTGCTTCACTGTCTCTGAAGTGTCTCCCCTGCAGGTGAGGAGGTGGGGAGCTGGGGCTTGAACCCTGGTCTTTTCCAATGGTAATGTGTGCTCCACCAGGATACCACTCCAGAAGACCCCTTCCAGCAGGATTCCACTGTCAGCTCCACACCCCATCTCTGCAGGGACCCCCCCCCCATGGCTCTGTAAGCCCCCCCAACATCCTTTTCTTTCCTTGCCTGTCCTGTCTACTCCCACGGCCCTCCCTCCACACACAAGCTGTCCTGGGGTGGCCTCTGTGTTCACAGGGTGCACTTAACCCTATCTTGGGGAGCCCCAGCTCACAGCAACCACCTAACCTCTCAGACCCCAGCTACCCAGGCCTGGAGGACTTGCAAGGGCAGGAAAAGGCAGGACAAAGTGACAAAGGGTCTTTGATTGGTTTACAGACTCGGAAACGTGTTTAATCTGGAGGTCCTCAAGTGTAACAGTCCTGCAGCTGAGTAGGACCCTGACAGCCAACTGCTGCCTGATGGGTAACCCCACATGACAGAGCAGCCCCCCTCCACACCCCTCACAGCCCAGAGCGTGTCCACAGCCTGATGTGCTGTCCAGTGGGCGTGCAGCTCCGGGCAGTGACTGTCTTTCACTTCGGAAAGCCAGGAATTTCCCACCAGTTTCCTTAACGGGAGTTTCTGGGAAGCTGCAGGCTCAGAGGCCTCCCTGGAGGCGGTGGTTGTCTCACAGCCAGAAATCTATAGGAGCACCTAGGACACAGTCGTGCTGTGGGGCCCTGGGGACAGCATGGCGGCCACCCCTGTGGGGGTCTGGCTCAAGCAGGGGGCAGGCAGCTTCCCCTCCTGGGGGCCGCCCAAGGGTGGTGGGCAGATGGATGCGAGGTGAGCCTTTGGGGGGCTGCCCAGGGGGGTGGCTGTGTCCCCACAGCAGCAGCCGCAGCAGGGCACGGCTGCGGGGGTGTCGTCCTGGCCGTGGCGCTGCTTCAGGTGGCCGCACAGGTGACAGGTGAGTGCCGAGTACACCACGCCGCTGCCCAGTTCCTCGGGGGGCGCCTCGGGGGGCGGCGGGGGCTTCACCCGAGCACCTTCGGGGGGCTCTGTGTCCAGTCCGAATGTGAACAGGGGGGCCAGGCGGGGCGAGCTGGGGGTGCCGGGGTCCCCAGGAGCCAAGCTCTGGAAGGGCCGGTAGCCCCCACCCCCGCTGGCCTGCACCCCGGGGTCTCCCCAGCAGGCGGCGCTGCAGGCCAGCAGGCCGGGGAGGGCTTTGTAGCCGGTGGCCCCGGTGCCTCCCGGGGCCCCTCTGTGTTGCAGGACCTGCAGGCGCAGCAGTGCCTCCCAGGTCTCCGGCTCGGGCTGCAGCTGGGGTGCAAGGTGCATGTCGGGGTGCACGTCGGGGTGCACGTCGGGGTGCACGTCGGGGAGCACGTCGGGGTGACCCTCCCCGGGGCCCTCGGCCGGCTGGAGGTCCGGGCTCAGGGAGTGGGTGAAGCTGCGGTAGGCGGGATTGTCCGTGACCACAGCGGGGTGCTGGGGCCCTGTGGTCCAGGGCTCCAGCTCTGGGTTCGAGGGCTGGCTCCCCGGGGGTGGAGGAGGACCAGGCACTGCGAGGTCCCCATGGTCGCCCGCCCCGAGGAGGTCCAGGAACAGGCTCCCCGCCAGCCGGGCTGCGATGTCCTCCCTGCTGCCCGGGAAGCCGCCCTTGCTGGGCTCGGGGCACAGGCTGGGCCTCTCCTCGTGCTCCCAATCCTCCTCCTCCTGCTCCTCCTCCTCCTGCTTCTGCTCCAGCCGCGGCACCTCCTGCAGCTTCACTGGCTCCACGCAGATGCTCTCGGGCCTCAGCACCATCCTGCTGACCTCCAGGGGGTGCCGCTCCCGTCCCCCGCCACCTCTCCAGGCTCCATCCGGGGCTGCCTTGAGGGGATCCTCCCCCGGTTCCTGGGGGTGCTCCAAGAGGCAGGGCAGCAGCTTGGCGAGGCACGTCTTCCAGTGTCTGCGAACACAGCGAGGCGGACCGGGGCTCAGTCTGTCCCCTTGACAAATTCCTACCCACTCTCCAAAGCCCTGCTGTGGGTCACCCCGCAGGCACCCTGCTCCATTCTGTAGGTCCCTCTGGAGCACTAGATAGGGAGCTTTTGAGAGGAAGAATCTTGTCTTTTTTTTTTTTTTTAACCAGAGCACTATTCAGCTCTAGCTTATAGTGGTGCGGGGGAGCTTGAACCTGGGACTTTGGAGCCTCAGGCATGAGAGGCTGTTTGCATAACCATTGTGCTATCTACCCTCCACCCAGGATCTTGTCTTATTTGGGGATTTTTTTTTAAGAGCTGACACTTAATATGAGCTTCGTCTGTTGATCAGAGAGCATGTCAGCCTTGTAATGGATGTGGTGACCAGCCAGACTACCCTTGCACAGATGGGACATCCCTGGAGGTTCCAACAGCCAGTCTTTCCCACACACTGTCCGTCCTGCCCGCCCTCCAAGCCTGAAGTCCCGGGACAGTATGAAGGAGAGGGCAGATGAGGAGGAAGAGAGTGAGACCACAGCCTCCTGTCACCCCCCCCACCACCACCACCACCACCAGCACCACAACACCAACCCAGCACCATCTATTTTTGGATCGACAAGAGCTGGGAGCTACATGTAAGACTTACGGGGGTTTGGCTGTCTCCTGAGTTCGGGGGCATTTCCACAGGGTCACCTAGAACAGAAAGAGAGAGGGGGCCAGTGAGATGTAGTGGAATGGCCTGCCAGCTGTGTTTTTTTTGTGTTTGGGCTGGAAAACATAGGAGCCTGGGCATCCCACAGGCCTGAGTGATGCAACCTAAGGGTTAACTTCTTAAGAGAGAGGCTGAGGGTTAATTTCTCCAGCTGGAAAGCAGCAGCAGCTGGGGATCTGGCAGTGCTGCACCAGGGTAAGTTCACATAGTGCAGAAGACCAGGCACAAGGATCCCAGTTTGAGCCCCCGGCTCCCCACCTGCAGGGGTGTCACCTCACATGTGGTGAATCAGATCTGCAGGTGTCTTATCTTCCTCTCTGTCTTCCCCTCTCCAATTCTCTTTGAGGATAACAACAGAACTAACAGCAACAACAAAAACGGAGAAAATGGCCTCCAGGAGCAGTGGATTTGTAGTGTAGGCACCGAGCCCCAGCAATAACCCTGGAGGCATAACCCTGGAGGCAAAAAGCAGCAGTGGTAGCTGGAAACAGCCACCCCCCACCCCACTCTCCTCTAAGCCATCAACTTGACCTGGGCCAGCTGCCCCTGAATCTTCTCCTCCCCCACCTGCTAAGAAGCTTCTGCTAGCAAACCCCATGGATAAGCAAGACAAAGTGTACTCTCTTCACATAGACAAAAATTCACCTTTTAAGCTTGTTGCTATGACTCACTATAGAAAAAAAGAACTTTGTGGTCCAGGAGGTGGCACAGTGGCTAAGGCACTAGATTCTCAAGCATGAGGGGTCCTGAGTTCAATCTCTGGCAGCACATGTACCAGAGTGATGTCTGGTTCAATCTCTCTCTCTCCCTCCCTCCCTCCCCTATCTTTCTCATTAATAAATAAATAAAATCTTTAAAAAAAAAAGAAAAAAGAGCTCCCGGCTCCCCACCTGCAGGGGGTCGCTTCACAGGCGGTGAAGCAGGTCTGCAGGTGTCTGTCTTTCTCTCCCCCTCTCTGTCTTCCCCTCCTCTCTCCATTTCTCTCTGTCCTATCCAACGACAATGACAATGATAACTACAACAATAAAACAACAAGGGCAACAAAAGGGAATAAATAAATATAAAAGAAAAGAAAAAGAGAACTTTAAAAAGCAAATTCACAGTATTCGTGGCCCAGTTCCTTTCTTTTTTGCTTTCTTCTTTTTTTTTTTTTAAAGATTAAATTTATTTATTAATGAGAAATATAGGAGAGAGAGAGAGAAAAAGAACCAGACGTCACTCTGTGGCACATGTGCTGCCGGGGATTGAACTTCAGGACTTCATGCTTGAGAGTCCAATGCTTTATCCACTGCTCCATCTCCTGAACCATAGCCCAGTTTCTTTAGATACCAGTGGGCTGGGTCCACTGGCATAATAAACACTCCTTCCTGCTTGAAAGCATCCACGTCTCTCATCTCCCCACCTGGCTGGGAATCCAATCATGTGAGCAGCTGTGCCTGTTTTTTTGAATCGCGATGCCCTGGCCACTCTCGAGGTGGCCCCAGACGACGAGGCTGCATGGCCACCCGTGCCCCAAAGCGCCTCCTGCCCCTTGAGTCTGGCCTGGCTGCATGATGTGCTTTGACACTAGCATCTAGCGGGGCAGGCCAGGAGTTGGCGCAGTGGACAAGGCATTGGGCTGTCAAGCACGAGGCCCCAGGTTCGATCCCCAGCATCATATATGGATGCCGCTGGGATCCTGGCTTCCAATGTGTCTCAGGATTGGAAAAAAAAAAAAGACAGTTATTGATAAATGTGGACACGCTGGTTACGTTTCCTGAGCGTGGCCCTGAACAGACAGCTCTCGCGATATTTATTCACGAAGTGAGAGCGTGAAAGGAGGAACAACATCGAAGCAATGTTGCAGGGAAGATGCAGATTGTACCCGTTCATGCTAGACCCCCAGAGCCCTCCCACTGGCTACGCGGCAGGCACAGTCACGCCCTCAGCATGTGTTCCCTGTCTGTGAGGTAACGTTTGTTTAACACATCTGCAGCTTTAGACCTCTTTGCTTTTGGGGTGAGGGGGTGGCTGTTAACCGCTTTGAAACTTGTGACACCCACCAGACACCCATGAGAGGACAGGTGCTGTAACAAGAGGGGGAACGTGAGTGACCTCAGGTGGCCTGTGTTCCTTTTGTTTGATACCTACAGCTCTTCAGTTTCCGAGGGCACAGTATATCAGAAAATAAACTTGTGGGAGTCAGGCGGTAGCACAGTGGGTTAAGCACATGTGGTGCAAAGCAAGGACCAGCATAAGGATCCCGGTTCGAGCTGCCAGCTCCCCACCTACAAAGGAGTCGCTTCACAGACGGTGAAGCAGGTCTGCAGGTGTCTGTCTTTCTCTCCCCCTCTCTGTCTTCCCCTCCTCTCTCCATTTCTCTCTGTCCTATCCAACAAAGACAACATCAATAACAATAACTACAACAATAAAACAACAAGGGCAACAAAAGGAAATAAGTAAATAAATTAAAAAAAAAAAAGAAAAGAAACTTGTGTCAAGGGGGCCAGGTGGTGGCGCACCTGGTTGAGCACATGTGTTACAGTGAGCAAGGACCTGGGTTTGAGCCCCAGTCCCCACCTGCATGGGGAAAGCTTTGCGAGTGGTGAAGCAGGGCTGCAGGTGTCTCTGTTTCTCTCCTCTACCTCCCCCTTCCCTCCTGATTTCTGGTTGTCTCTATCCAATTAAGAACAAAGACATTTTAAATAAACGTGTGTCAAGAAGTAACTGGCATTCTGATTCAGGGGCCTTCAATAGCAAGGTCTAGGCATCAAGAAATCAGGGGGGTTTCCAAGAATTCCACATGCAAGGCTTGTGGGGGGGAAACTTGAGGGAGCCCAGGCCCAGCCGGGAAAGGCCAAAGGTTGTGGAAACTTCTGGGTCCCTCTGGATCACATCTGGCTGCTGCTACAGAAACAGGTCAAGACTTTCCCGGACGTCCCAAGTGAGTTCCCAGGAGCTCTAGCCCCAGACACAGCTTCTGCCCACCCTCCCCCTCCATCCAGGACCCCTCCCCACCCCCGGCCACCCCATCCCCCCAGCCTGGCCCTACCTGCGAGTCTTGGATGATGATGGCCATGAGGGGACTGCGGGCCGGGTTGGGGATCTGGTCCCACCACTCTTTCTTAAGCCTGGAAAGGAGACAGTGTGGTTTTCTCAAAACACGGGTCAGTACTCACCCTGGAAAAAGGGGCAGAGTTCATAGCAGTCACCAGGGGCAGGAGACTGCATGGGATGGGGCTTGGGATGCCTCTTCCCCCCACCCAACCCCGACATCCCCATTCTGCAGAGGAAGAGACCGAAGTTGTGAGAAGGACAGACATTCTGCTGCTCAGAACAGGCCCTCTCCTAACCACCATCCCTCTGCCCCATGGGAGCAAGCCCTAGGGAATCCGGAGGGAGAGAAGGAAAGACACTCCAGAAGTGGAGCTTCTCCTGGTGCGGTGGGGTTCTAGGCTGGGACCTGGGTCATGCATGTGACAAAGCAGCCCGAGCCAGGACTCACTTGATGATGCTGCAGTAGCAGGACACACAGATGACCATGATGAACAGGCAGGACAGGACCACTCCTATCTCTACTCTTTCCTCTATGCGCTGCCCATGGAAGTCTGCAATCAGTAGGGACATGGTGAGCTGGCCCTCTGTGCTACTTTCTTTTTAAAAATTTTAATTATTATCATCATCCTTAATTATTATTAAGGATGATGATAATAATAATTATTATTAGCTTAGCTCTGGCTGATGGTGGTGCTGGGGGTTGAACCTGAGACTTCAAAGCCTCAGGCAAGAGAGGTTTTTTTTTTTTTTTTTTTTTTTTGCAGAAACATTATACTGTCTCCGCAGCCTGCTATACTATTTTCTTTAGGATTTAATTATTTTTTAAAAAAGATTTATTTATGTATTCCCTTTTGTTGCCCTTGTGGATTTATTGTTTTTGTAGTTATTATTGTTGTTGTTATTGCTATCGTCGTTGTTGGACAGGACAGAGAGAAATGGAGAGAGGAGGGGAAGACAGAGAGGGGGAGAGAAAGATAGACACCTGCAGACCTGCTTCACCAAAGCGGCCCCCCTGCAGGTGGGGAGCTGGTGGCCCGAACTGGGATCCTTACGCTGGTCCTTGTGCTTTGCACCATGTACGCTTAGCCCGCTGCGCTACCTCTTGACTCCCAGGATTTAATTATCTTACGAGACCTTTCTCTCTGGTTATATGTGGTGGTGGGGATTGAACCTGGGACCTCAGGCATGCAAGGAAGTGATTTATACATCACTGTTTGTTTTCTTTTTTCCTCCAAGGTTATCGTTGAGGCTCCAGCACTATGAATCCACTGCTCCTAGAGGCCATTTTCTCCATTTTTTTAATTGGATAGGACAGAGAGAAATCGAGAGGGGAGGGGAAGACAGAGGAGGAGGAAACATAGACACCTGCAGACCTGCTTCACCGCCTGTGAAGTGACTCCCCTGCAAGTGGGGAGCTGAAGGCTTGAGCCAGGATCTTTGTGTGGGTCCTTGCGCTTCATACTGTGAGTGCTTAACCAGGTGCATCACCGCCTCTTCCCACCACCACCACCACTACACGACTAATCCCCGTGATTTGTGGACTTAACTTGTCCTGCAGCCCAGGCCAGTTGACCAGTTGGTCACTCCGTTCCTGGCAGCTGGAGGCGAGTTATGGCGTGGAAACCCAGGTGCTTGGCCAGGGAGGGGGGAAGGCTGCCTCTGCTCACAGGATAAAGGTGGGAAGCAGTGATTCCATCTGCCTGGGACTCGGGACAAATACTCACAGTTCTTCCACCGGATGCTGGCGCTCCAGTCACTCCACGTACCACTGTAGCCCTGAGCCAAAGCCTTCACCCGGGCACTGTACCAGGCCTCAGACTGTAGGGTGGAGCCTGCAATCTGCAGGATCATCTCGTTGTAGGTGATGTTATAGATCTTGAACTGGGAGAGGAAGGCAAGTGTCAGGGTGTGGAGGCAGGGGAAAGAAGTCCCAGCTCCTGCACTGGCTGTGGTCCCTGAGCGGATCCTTCAGTGCAAAGGATCCTGGGAGGCGGCTGGGCAGTGGCACACCTGGTTAAGCGCACATAGTGCTAAGCACAAGAACCCACACAAGGATCCTGTTTCAAGCTCCTGACTCCCCACCTTCTGGGGGTACACTTCACAAGTGGTGAAGCAGATCTGCAGGTCTCTCTCTCTCCCTCTCTCTCTGTCTCTCTCATCTCCAGGGTTATCACTGGGGTTCGGTGCTGGCATTATGAATCAACTGCTCCTAGCAGCCATCTTTCTTTCTTTTCTTTCTTTCTTTCTTCCTTTCTTTCTTTCTTTCTACTGGATAGAGACAAAGAGAAATTTGAGAGGAGAGGGAGATAGAAAGGGAGGAAGACATAGACACCTGCTGACCTGCTTCACTGTTTGTGAAGCAACCCCCTTCAGGTGGGAAGCCAGGGGGTTGAACAGAGATCCTTGTGTGGGTCGCTGCACTTAGCCTGGCCCTGGTGTCTCTCTTTCTCTCTCCTCCTCCTCTCTCAATTTCTCTCTGTCCTATCTAATAAAATGGGAGGGGGGGAATGGCCACCAGGAACAGCGGATTCATAGTGTCAGCACCAAGCCCCAGTGATGCCCCTGGAGGCAAAAAAAAAAAAAAAAAAAGTGAGGCTTTGATTCTCTCTTTCTCTAAATGTCTCCTAATATTTATTTATTGGCGAGAGACAGAGAGAAATTAAGAGGGGAAAGAAAGGGACAGTGGGAGAGAGACAGAGAGACACCTGCAGCCCTGCTTCACCACTGGTGAAGTTTCCCCCTCTGCAGGTGGAGACCAGGGGCTTGAACCTGGGACCTTGCACATGGTAATGTATGTGGCTCAGCCAGATGCACCACTGCCTAGTGCTCACGTGTGCTGTCTCTTTCTCAAGAACAGATATCTACGGAACATCGAAATTAAAGAGAACAAAAGGCCAAACTCAGGGAGATGCCCGATATGATAAACCCAGACCAGCACCAAGGACACAGCCTGACCTCTTGATGCTCAGATCCGGGCCACCCCGTCCTTCTCTCTTCTCCTTTAGCCAATGCCAAACTCAACTGAGCTACTAGAGAATCACGGACCGGCCCCACCCACCACTCACTGGGGAGGAACTTCCAAGCTCTGCCATTAACTGAAAGAGGGAAGAGACAGGGCAGGAGAGGGAGAAGCTCCCTGGGTGAGTGCTTGCCAGGCTAGCCTTTATATCTTAGAAACCGGAAGTGGCAAGTGGGAAAAGGAAATGGCTAGGAGAGGGGGTGGAGAAAAGAGCAGGAAGGTAGCAAGCTTCCCTAGCAGCTGTTGCGAAGGTTCTAACCAGTGGGATTAAACCATACCCTGCAGGCAGAGCAGGTCTCAGGCAAAACAATAATGATGTAAATAGACCACAGCATCAAGCAATGCGGCATGGAACAGGGGGCAGCTGGCGTAGTGCCCAACAGGTGCTGGCCACCCGGGCTCAAGCCCAGCACGGAGTGGGAGATGCTATGACAGTGGAGGAGGTGGGTGGGTGCTGTGACGTCTCTCTGAATTGGAAATTGCTCGCCTGGTAGTACACAGCCCTGCCATGGCACCCCTCCCCCAGGTCTGATCCCGCCCCCACCGCCCTGGAGAAAGCCCCTGTGCTATGGTCTTTCTCTCTCTCTCTCACAGTCAGTCTGGGATAGTGCCACTCCCACCCAGATGATAACAACAACAAACCCAAATAAATTCTGCGTTCAAGATGGATTCTGAGAACGAGTCAGCATGAGAATCCTGGCCCGGGATGGGGGCGGGGCACCCCCAGTGGCTTTCCCTCCTCCCCAGACTCTGGTTCTCCATAGCTATGCCCATCTGCCTGGTGTTATGTAACAACCCCTCAGGGTTCCTGCAGGAACTGGGGGCCACAGGAGGGGTCCAGCAGAGCCAGGAAGGGGCTGGGGGAGGCCAGGATGGGGAGGGAGGTTGCTTCTCTTTTCCAAAAACCCAAAAGCAGGAGGCCACAGCTGCCTCTGGCTGCCAGTGCATTTGGACAGAGAGCCAGTGGAGAGCAGGAAATTGGGAAATGCTGATTCCAAAGCAGAGAGAGACATGGGGGGGAGGTAGAGGACCAGGGCTTCTGAGGAACTACTTGCGGTTGGTTGGTGTTTGCTAACAAGAGGCCAGGTGTTCTGGAGGTCACCCAAAGAGAATCACCCGGGAGGGGGGGCTCAGTTCCAATATCCCAGCTCCTCCCACCATTCCTTCTCTTCCTTCCTTCCTTTTTTTTCTATCTAATTATTTTCTGCTTATTTATTTATTTGTTGTTGCCACCAGTGTTATGGCTGAGGCATTGTGATGGCATGAAGAATTCACTGTTCCCAGCAACCTTTTTTCCTTTTTGATAGAATTAAAGATAAAGGAAGGGGGAGATAGGTCAGAAAGAGATCAGAGACACCTGCAAGCCTGCTTCACCACTCATGACTTGTGAAGTGACCCCCCCCCCCCCCGCACATGGGGGACCGGTAGCTTGAACCTGTATCCTTGCGCTTTGTACTATGTGCACTTAACCCGGTGCACCACTGCCCAGCCCCTCCACCTCCATTTCTAACTGGGCAGTCGTGGACACTTACAGAGCTGGAAGTCAGGATGCAGAGCAAGCCCTTCCCCTGGCTGAGCTCAGGTCCTCCCCGGGCTGTGTGGGCAGCCTCTGCTAGTGTTTACTGAACGGTTCCTGTCAGTCTGCTCTGCTCTGTATGTAATAATGATAAATGAATAAATTCTATTTCTTATTATAAGGAGAAGAGAGAGAGAAGCAAAGCATGACTCTGGTTCATGTGCTGCAGGGGATCAAGCTTAGGAGACCAGTGCTTCACCCACTGTGCTACCTCCCAAGGTCTCAGGAGGTGACAGAAGGTACTGAGAGGTGTCAAGGTCCCAAGAGGTAAGAGGGTCCCAAAAGATGACAAGGGCCTGAGAAGTGGCAGAGGGCCTCAGGAGGTGATAGAGGGTCCCAAGAGGTGACAGAGGGTCCCAAGAGGTGACCGAGGGTCCCAAGAAGTGACGGAAGGTCCCAAGAGATGACAGAGGGTCTCAAGAGGTGACAGGGTCCCAAGAGGTGACAGAAGGCCTCAAGAGGTGGCAGAGGGTCCCAGGAGGTGACAGTGGGTCCTGGTGGCTGACAGAGGGTCCTGAGAGATGGCAGAAGGTCCTGAGAGGTGTCAGGGAGGGGCTGCGCCCACTCACATCCGCAGGGTCATCCACTTTGGAGACATTGACCAGATAGAGCAGCTCGTTCAGATAGTCCTCAGCGTTGTAAGAGGTGTTCCATGTCAGCACCCACATGTTGGTGACTTTGTGAACCCCGAGGTTTATGGGGGCCTTGGGCTTCACTGTGGAGACAAAGGACAGATGGGGTGAAGGGCTCGTCTGGACATGGGGACTCCCCACCTCAGACCACGGAGTGTGGAGGTCGCAGTCACCCCCACAGATGAGAGCCCATGGATGGGAGTTCCCACCCAGGTGGAACTGGGATTATAACCTTCACCCAAGTGGCCCAGGTCCTGGAGCCCCGCCCCTAACCCAACCCCCAGCCATGGACCCACCCCCAGCGCCATGAGCCCGCCCCCTAGCCACGCCCCCCAGCACATGAGCCCGCCCCTAGAACGCCCCCAGTGTAGTGAGCCCACCCCTAGCCACGCCCATGTCTCCGCCCTCTGGAGCTCTGGTCCCACCCCCACTCCCACAGCCCCGCCCCCGGGCCCACTGACCATGCTGGGAGGGCCTGAAGGAGCCATTCCACAGCAGCTGCTCCCCAGCCCACAGGTCCAGCTGGTAGGTATCCCCCGCCACGATGATGTCCATGGGCATGATGCACCTGCACCACGTGCCAGCTTGGTTCTCAGGCACACACGTGTGGTTCCTGCACGATGACACAGAGGCTGTGTGAGACTGGCACGTGCACTTGTCTTCGGAACCACACATCCTCCTGGACTCCCAGTCCATCGCCCTGCATCCAGGGGCAGATGTGAGGGAGCCGACTGGCCAGGGTGGGGTGGCCCTGGGACTGTCATCGTCCCTGCCATCCCGAGAGCCAAGGGAAGGGAAGGGCTGCGGCACTGAGGGAGCGTGTCTCTGGTTCATGAGCTGTGGCATGGCCACCAGGCCATCCCCTGTGACATATTAATCCTGACCACACCTCACAGAATAGGTCAAATATCTTCTGCAAAGTGCTCGACAGCAAACTTTCGGGGCTTTGAGAGTCTCACCATTTCTTTGCCAACAGTGCAGGTGTGCTGACACAGCACAAAAACAGTCAAGGACAGGGACAGAATGAAATGTGCCTGTGTGCCAATACAACTTTATTTATAAAAACAAGTTCCCACCGGGAGTCGGCGGTAGCGCAGTGGGTTAAGCGCAAGTGCCAGCATAAGGATCCCGGTTTGACCCCCAGCTCCCCACCTGCAGGGGAGAAGCAGGTCTGCAGGTGTCTATCTTTCTCTCCCCTTCTCTGTCTTCCCCTCCTCTCTCCATTTCTCTCTGTCCTATCTAATAACAACGACATCAATAACAACAACAATAACTACAACAATAAAACAACTAGGGTAACAAAAAGGGAATAAATGTTAAAAAAAATTTTTTTAAGTTCCCACGTTCAGCGGAGAAGCAATTACAGAAGCCAGACCTTCCACCTTCTGCATCCCACAATGACCCTGGGTTCATACTCCCAGAGGGATAAAGAACAGGAAAGCTATCGGGGGAGGGGATGGGATACAGAGTTCTGGTGGTGGGAATTGTGTGAAGTTGTACCCCTCTTATCCTATGGTTTAGTCAATGTTTCCTTTTTATAAATTAAAAAAATTAAAAATAAAAAAGTGGTGGGCCACATTTAGCCCCTGGGCACATGGTTTACAGACTCTCCTGGCCTAGGTCAATGCTAGCTACCACCTTTGCCCATGTACCCTATATTCCAGAGTGCTGTGTGCTCCATGGGCCCTTGTGGTTACACGCTGGGTGTCTCTACTCATGTGCTGAATACAACCCATAATGATGCCCAGTGTAACAGGGATTCTCCCAGAGAAACATCTAGAACCAGGTATCCCATGTTGCGTGGCCCATAGTCAACTCGACACTAGACTGTGCCCCACCCTCTCACCCACCGCCAAGCAGTACCTAGTTCAACAGTTCTCAGAGGGCAGGGGTCCACAGGGTCAACTATTTGCATCAGAAATGTTAAGCTGTTAATTGCCATTTTCACTAGTTCTCATAATCTGAGTTTTCCAGAGGCTATGTGACATATCAGTGTTGAGGATGTGTATTGATACAAGTGTAAATTTCTATCTTAATTTCAAACAGGGGAACTGGCACCAGACAGAATCACCCTAGACAAAAATGAGTGAGGTTCTCACAATTTTTCTTTCTTCTTTTTTTTTTTTTTTTTTGCCTCCAAGGTTACTGCGGGGGCTCGGTGTCTGCATCATGAATCCATTGCTCCTGGAGGCTGTTTTTTCCCCTTTGTTGCCCTGGTTGCTTTATCATTGTTGTGGTTATTGCTATTATTGATGTTGTTGTTGGATAGGACAGAGAGAAATGGAGAGAGGAGGGGGAGAGAAAGATAGACAACGTGTGGACCTGCTTCACCGCCTGTGAAGCGACTTCCCTGCAGGTGGGGAGCCGGGGGCTTGAACCGGGATCCTTATGCCAGTCCTTGCGCTTTGTGCCATGTGCGCTTAACCCGCTGCGATACCACCCGACTCCATTATTATTATTATTATTATTATCTGCCAGGGCTTAGTATGTTTCCTGCATGTTTCCACTGATCCCAGAGGACTTTTCTTCTCCCCTACCCCCCTTTTCCCCCCAGATAGAAAGCAAGAGACAGAAAGAGACACCACAGCACTGCTCCACTGCTTCTGAAGCTCACCCTTTGCATGGCATTCCCATCCCCTGGCCAGGGGCTCAAGCCTGGGTCCTTGCAGGTGTGTTCTACCAGGTGAGCTGTCCCCTGGTCCCCATACTGGCTGTGTCCTGCACAGGCAGTGGCCCGTCTGGGACACCCTGCCAGGCAAGTTGTAGCTAACTGCACTCAGCACCATCAGCTCCAGCTCAGGACACTGCCAACCCCCACCCCCATGCCCAACCTCGAAGTAGACCTACCCCTCCTCCTCAAAGCTGAACTTCAGCTGGTAGGACAGGTGGAGCTGGGCACTGCAGTTGGTGGGGACATCCATCTTCCACTCGCAGACAGAAGTGTTGTAGTAATCACTGTAGCAGGTGGGTTCATCCAGGACCCGGATGCTCCCTGGGGGCACAGGGAGAGGGCGCCATGAGCAAAGGAGACAGATGGCACTGGGACAAGTCAGGGAGAAAAGCCAAAAAGGACCCATCCTAAGGGCCCCAGAATGAAACAAGGAAGTCACAGTGCCAGGTTGAGTTCTGAGCACATCTTCACACAACTGGGGTCAGGAGACACAGGGAGATTTCTGAAGCTGAAGAAAACTTCCTTGGGCTCAAGGTCTCTTATTGGGATAGACCAAATGCACCTTTATCACGTGCAAACTCAACCATCTGCCCTTAGCCAGATGGTCTACCTTATCTCAGGAGGGAGTGCTGGTCAACCACATCTCAGGAGGGAGTGCTGGTCAACCACATCTCAGGAGGGAGTGCTGGTCTACCCTATCTCAGGAGGGAGTGCTGGTCAACCACATCTCAGAAAAGAGTGCTGGTCAACCACATCTCAGAAAGGAGTGCTGGTCTACCACATCTCAGAAGGGAGTGCTGGTCTACCTTATATCAGGAGGGAGTGATGGTCTACCAGCAGTGTGAGATGGGCAGGGGCTCTACCTGTCTGCTCACCCCTGGCCCCAGCTATGCCCCACCCTCTCTGTACTCTAGGCACCCTGGCCCTCTGGCTTCTGCCTCCTGCTAGGTTCTACCAATGTCAGAGATCAGGTAGAGATGGAGTCTGAGTCCCACTAGATGGGGACTGGATTTGCCAAGTCATCTGTGAGCTGCAGAACCCCACCCCCACCCCATGCCCACTTGCTCCCTGGAACCTGGTCCAAGAACAAGGCCCTCCACCTGTACCTTTGTCACTGCATAAAGGACCGACCATGCTAAAGAAAGTCTTTGATAGTTTAATGAAAAACCTCAAACTCAACCCTCATCATGCATTCCTGACCCCCAACTGCCCCTCTACCCCAAAACTCAGGATCCCGGAAGTCCGGTGGTAGCACAACAGGTTAAACGCAGGTGGCGTGAAGTACAAAAACCGGCGTAAGGATCCCAGTTCGAGCCCCCAGCTCCCCACCTGCAGGGGAGTAGCTTCACAAGTGGTGAAGCAGGTCTGTAGGTGTCTATCTTTCTCTCTCCCCTTCTCTGTCTTCCCCTCCTCTCTCCATTTCACTCTGTCCTATCCAACAACGACATCAATAAAAACAACAACAACAACAAAAAAAAAAACTCAGGATCCCCTCTCAGACATGACAGGACAGAAACCAGAATTGTCCCTGGCACAGCCCCTCCCTCCTTTTCTCTCTCCTCAGGCCTAGTCTGCCTCCCCTCTCCCCTCCTGATGGGTCCATCAAGCTCCTTTCATCTCCTCTAACTGGAGGGACAACTTTTGATGCAATTCACCATCTCAATGTTCTTTCTCTCCTTCTCTGTCTTCCCCCTCTCCTACTGGTTTCTCTGTCTCTACCCAAGATATAAATAAATATTTAAAATAAATAAATCTGGGGTCAGGCGGTAGCGCAGTGGGTTAAGTGCACATGGTGCGAAGCGCAAGGACCGGGCGTAAGGATCCGGGTTTGAGCCCCCGTCTCCCCACCTGCAGGGGGGTCGCTTCACTAGCAGTGAAGCAGGTCTGCAGGTGTCTTTCTTTCTCTCCCCCTCTCTGTCTTCCCCTCCTCTCTCCATTTCTCTCTGTGCTATCCAACAATGACAACATCAATAACAACAATAATAATAACTACAACAACAATACAACAGCAAGGGCAACAAAAGGGTAAAAAAAAATGGCCTCCAGGAGCAGTGAATTCCTGGTGCAGGCACTGAGCCCCAATAATAACCCTGGAGGCAAAATAAATAAATCGAAAAGAAAATAACAATCCTTAAACAGTGTTAGCTGCATGAATGAATGAATGAGTGAGTGAATGAATGGATGAATGAGTGAGAGGTGGTGACTTACCACAGCCTGCCAGCCACACCAGCATCAGACAGCTCACAGAGAGTGTGAGCCAGGAGCTCGGCTGCCCCATTGGGAGACGCTACGACACCTGCTGAGACAGAGCCGCCCAGTTAGTGCTGGCAGCTGGCCAGCCTGTCCCCATTGCCAGAGTCACCTTGTTTGCACAAATGCCCCCCCCCCAACCTGGGCCCCTGCCAGCAAAAGCCATCCAAGGTCAGCAGAGCTCTGTTCACAGGCGTGACACACACTCAGGTGCAGAGCGAGAGCCAAACCCTGGTCCCCAAGGACGCTTCTGGACAAACATCCCAGTGCTTGTTGAGTATGAGCAGTCACTCAGGCTTCTGGGAGTTCATCAGGCACATGTAAGTGTCAAGGTTCTGAAAAAGTCCTGCAATGAAGCAACTTACCTCCTCTTCTTCCTGTAACCCAACATGTACCGATTCTGTTTCCATCTCCAGCGTGTGTGTGTGTGTGTGTGTGTGTGTGTGTGTGTGTGTTCACACGAGCTCCATTAATCTCCAGCCAGACTTGGAATTCTTTAAAATATACTTTGGAAATGGAGACCTAGCAGTTTCGTCTCCCTGACCTGGTTCACTAAATGCTGGTGCCATGGGAGGCAGCACAGAAGTTAGGGCTCTGGACTTAGAAGCATGAGGTCCCAGGCTCAAACCCTGTCATCGTATGTGCCGGAGAGATGCTCAGGGGTGCTGAGCCGTGGGACACCAAGAGAGTGTACATGACACCAGGTGGAAGGACCCCAGTTCCAGCCTCTGGTTTCCACCTGCAAAAGGGGAAGCTTTATGGGTGTTGGAGCAGTGCTGCAGGTGTCTTTTTCTCTCTCCCTCTCATTTATTTATTTATTTGTTTATTATCAGATAGACAGAGAGAAATTGAGAGGGGAGGGGGGAAAGAAGGGGAGAGACAGAGAGACACTGCAGCCCTGCGTCACCACTCTCGAAGCTTTCTCTCAGCAGGTGGGGACCAGGGGCTTGAACCTGGGTCCTTGCGCACTGTGATGTGTGCACTCAACCAGGTGCGCCATCACGTCTCCCCCAACCCCTTTCTCTCTACACCTCTTTTTTCTGTGTCTCACTTTCTATCAGAAGAAAAATGGAAAAGAAATGCTTTAGGAAGAGTAGAGTCGTGCAGACACTATGCCAACCCTGGTGGCAAAAGAAAAGAAGGAGACAGAGACAGAGACTGAAAATCAGAGAGGGAGGCCAGGCAATGGCGCACCTGGTGAGCTCACATGCCGCCATGCACAAGGACCTGGGTTCAGGCCTCTGCTTCCCGCCTGCAGGGGAGAAGCTTCACGAGCAGTGAAGCAGGGTTGCAGGTGTCTCCGTCTCTTCCCTCCTCTCTCACTTTCCCTCTATCCAACATAAATGCATCCATATATATACCTAAACAAATTACATATTCCAAGGGGCCTCCTCTCAGGGGTGGGGGCACCTTCCAGGCTCAAAGAGACCATGCCCTGAACCTCTCTCACCCGGCTATGGTTGCCAGCCACCCTCCCTCCACTCCCATCGCTCCCAAGATGAGAGGCTCACTCCAGGTCAAGGGCTGAGCAGAGCCGGATTACCGGAAACAGCCTTCCCCAGGCCGGACAGAGGATCTGTGTGAACCAAGCCCAACCCCCTCACATGGCCTGTAAGATTTCTGTCTTTCCGAAACTACAGGCCAAACCCAACAGGAGGAGGCAGGGTGAGTCTGGAGGAGCTGGCCTGCTGGCCTGCCCAGGCCTAGCACGAACTGCCCAGGCAGGGAACCAGAGTCTGACTCAGCATAAGGAAGCTTCAAGGGCCTTATTGTCTACTATCCCCGGGAGTTAGAAATAAAATAGGAACTGGGAAAAAAAAAAGTCATTGAGCACCAGATGAAGAGAGATATGAGAGCCAGGATGAAGGAGGCAACAGAGCCCGGAAACACTTGTGCATGCCTTAAGAATCACTGCTGACAGGGTTGGGCTGTGGTGGACCCGGTTAAGCACAGACATCACCCTGCCCAAGAACACGGGTTCCAGCCCCTGCTTCCCACTTCATGAGCAGTGAAGCGGGTCTGCAGGTGTTTATCTTTCTCTCTCCCTCTCTCAATCTCCCTCCCCTTCTCAATTTCTCTCTGTACGATCCAATCAAGTGGGAAAATTAGCTGCCAGGAGCAGTGGATCCTCAGTGCTGGCACCGAGCCCAACAGGGGTGTGGGGGAAGGACTCACAGACACCAGATAGCTCAAGCCAGGCCAAAGACCCATCCAAGCAGGGAAGGAATGGTATTTGAGGGTCTTTTTTTCCCCCAAGACTTTTTTTTTTTTTTTTTTTTTAGTTTATAAGAGAGGAGAGAGAACTACAGCTTCACTCTGGCACAGGTAATACTGAGGATTGAACTCAAGGCCTCCTGCTTGAAAGTCCAATGCTTTATCCACTGTACCACCTCCCAGGCTATAGTTTTTGAGGCTCTTTAGAAATTATTAATCCAAGACCTAAAACTCAGAATCCAGCTCACAAACCTCTAGGGGAGAGGGTGCACAGGTAAGTGGGGGTGCACAGATCCCCGGGGGGGGGGAAGGCATAGCTCAACAAAGAGAAGAATTTCATCAAAGAGAGGGCCAGGCAGTGGTGCACCTGGGTGAGTGTACAAGTCGCCATGTTCGAGGACCTGGGTTTGAGCCTCCGCTCCTCACCTGCAGGGGGAAAGCTTCATGAATAGTGAAGCAGGTATACAGGTGTCTCTCTGTCTCTCTCCCTATCTCCCCATCCCTCTTGATTTCTCTCTGTCCCATATCAATAATAAAGAAAGAAAGGAAGAAAGAAAGAAAGGGAAGGGGGGAAGACCACCAGGAGCGATGGATTTATCGTGTTGGCATTCAGTCGCTGTGATAACCCTGTGGCAAATTGGAGAGAGGGAGAGGCAGAGAGAATTCCTGCCTCAGAAGCAATCCCCAGCCAGCCCCAGGGTGCAAAAGGCCAATCCAATAGGGCAGCCAGCAAAGCACTGTGATTCCATTTATGTAACATTCTAGGAATGACAGAATGATGGAAACAGAGAACAGACCAGCGGCGGGGAGGAGGGTGGAGCTGGAGGGAGGGGTGGCTATGAAAGGACAACTCTGGGACCCCGTGATGAACGCACCTGCCCCGGGTCCTGACAGCTGTACGGACACACAAAGCTCTGTGTGTGATGAGAGGCGCCGAACTAAGCCCCCTCCACACACAGACACACACCAACACACACACACACACCAACACACACACACCAACACACACACAGAGACAGACAGACACACACACCAACACACACCAACACACACACAGAGACAGACAGACAGACACACACAACAACACACAGAGAGACAGACACACAGACACACACACCAACACACACACACAGACACACACCAACACACAGACACACACCAACACACACAGACACACACACAGAGACACACACACCAACACACAGACAGACAGACACACACAGACACACACACCAACACACACACACACCAACACACACACAGAGACAGACACAGACAGATACACACACCAACATATCCACACCAAGACACACACACAGATACACACACAACAAAACACACACAAACACACACACAGACACAGATACACACACACACCAGCACAGACACACACAGAGACACACACACCAACACACATACAGAGACACACATACAGACACACACAAAAATACACACACACAAACAACCACACACAGCACAAGCAGAGCCTGAGAAAGTTCTGTGGGTTCTGTGCTAGTTCTGGAAGCCTTCACCTTCCAGAAGAGCGGAGGAGATCTCTGGGGAGTCTTTCCTTTTATGATGATGATTTGCTTTTTTTTTTCCTTAAGTTGATTTATTTATTCATGGGTGAGAGAAGGAGGAGAAGGAGGAGAAGCAGAGCCTCGCTCTGGCACAGACAATGCCGGGGTTTGAACGCAGGACCTCATATGTGACAGTCCAGTGTTTTCTCTACCATGCAGGTGATTATTTAAGATAGAAGACAAAGGCCACAGCAGTGAAGCTTCCTCCAGTGCTGTGGGGACCAGCCCGGAGCTGGGCCACCCACATGGCAAAGCAACAAACTGTCCAGGTGAGCTGTTTTTGCAGGTGCTTCAGAATCATGTCCCGTCACTACCTGTGAGCTTCCTGTCTGTCTATCTGTCACTGCTTTGTCCCCAGAGCCTAAAGGATGCCACTGCCCGCACTCAACAGCATCTGCCCAAGGCACAGTGACCCGACAAGTGAAGGTGACCACACAGCCAAAGCAAACTCAGGGTTCTCTGTTCCTCCGCGGGCTCCCACCCATCCACCCTCCGGGTTCCCGATCCTCTGGCCACGCCCATCAATAGGACTTTAACATGCCCCACCTCTAGCTTCACAGAGGGGGAGACCTGAGATGCAGCCAGGTCAGACCACTTGCTGGGGGGGGGGGGGTTCACAGAGCCAGAGGAACCCTGGGACCCCACCCACCCTTGGCCCACTGTGTCTTGTTGCCCTTTTTTTAAAAAAAGTCTTTTTTATTGTTGTTGTTATTGATGTCTTCATTGTTGGATAGGACAGAGAGAAATGGAGAGAGAAGGGGAAGACAGAGGGGGGAGAGAAAGACAGACACCTGCAGACCTGCTTCACCGCTTGTGAAGCAACTCCCATGCTGGTGGGGAGTCAGGGGCTCGAACAGGGATCCTTACGCAGGTCCTGCCACGTGTGCTTAACCCACTGCGCTAGCCCGACTCCCGTCTTGTTGTCTGTTGAAATGCAGCCCCGACCCGCTCGCCACCCCTGGATGTGCTGTCCTTACCACCTTGTGGGCCAAGCAGGAAGTGGCAGGACCAGGGAGAGCAGGGGCCAAGGCCACAGAGCACGGAACCAGCAGTGAAAGCCAGAGAGAGAGCACCCCCAAATAAGTCACATTCTGGAGGAGAGTGGTCCTGAGCTGCCAGAAGCCTGGGGCTTCCAGAACATTCTACCTGAACCCAGGGGGGTGGACACACACCCCACCCAGCCTCCCTGGCCCACAAACCACAAGCAGGCGGGTGGAGGAGGGTGAGAGGTGGGTACAGCCGCACTTGTCCCTGGGGCTGGGGTTCCCAGGAGCCAGTCGGCAGCTCCACCCCAAAATGGGAGGGGACTTTGCACCAGCGGCTGGGCACCTACTCTTGTCAGTACTACTATGTTCCGGTTCCAGCCGGTGCTCAAAAAGCCATTCACTCATTCATTCATTCATTCATTCATCTTTTCTTTTTTAATATTTATTTTATTTATTTATTCCCTTTTATAGCCTTTGTTGTTCTATTGTTGTAGTTATTATTGTTGTTGTCGTTGTTGGATAGGACAGAGAGAAATGGAGAGAGGAGGGGAAGATAGAGAGGGAGAGAGAAAGACAGACACCTGCAGACCTGCTTCACCGCCTGTGAAGCGACTCCCCTGCAGGTGGGAAGCCGGAGGCTCGAACCGGGATCCTTACTCCGGTCCTTGCGCTTTGCGCCACCTGCGCTTAACCCACTGTGCTACAGCCCGACTCCCTCATTCATCTTTTCATTCTTTGCTTTAACAGACATTTGAGACAGAAGGGAAGCCACTGGGAAGGTTGGGGGTCACTCCTCCAAACTGTGGGGTCAAGCGCAGAGGCAGTGGCCAGCAAGGAGGCTGGGTGTAGGGAGGCCTGGTAACGGGGGTGTCCCTGAACCTGAGAGTAGCACAACCACTGGCCACTGAGCGGGGCCCACTCAGCCTGAACCAACTCCCTAATTACACGCTGGGGGTCCCCCCGTGGCCAGCCCCTCCCCATCCCTGACCACTGCCCCCCCCAGTCACTTTCGCCACCTAACCAGACAAGCCTCTATCACAACACTTGGGTGGCCCCCAGGAATTGGGGAGGGGGGTGCATAGGTCTGGGAGGTAAGCAGAGGCTGAGGAGCTACCCCAAGGGCTGGAATGTTCTGCTTCAGCCACTGGGTGAACACTGCCCGATCTGGTGCAGAAAGATTCCCTGGTGCAGCCCCTCCCATCCCCCCAGGAGTTAGTGCCAGGAGCGAGTGACTGGGTCTCATTATAGGGTTATTGCATCGCAGAGGCGAGGAGTCTGGTCCCAGGGTGCTGATTCGATTTGGGCCGTCTGAGCCGCAGTCCTGGCTCCCTGAGGTCCAGAGAAGCCACTTCGGGTCACAGGAGGCTGTGACCTAGGCCCTTCTGCCTGGGTCCCCCTCCCCCAGCGAACCGCCTGGCACTTGAACTTCACTGAGGTAAACAACATGAACAACGAGGGGCAAGGGTGGTTGGTACACCTGGCTCAGAATACACATCACCACGTGTGAGGACCTGGGTTCAAGTCCCCAGTCCCCACCTGCAGGGGTGGGAGGTGTGTGTGTGTGGGGGGGGGGAAGCTTCACAAGCAATGAAGCATATCTGCAGGTCTCTTTTTCTTTTTCTTGAATATTTATTTATTTATTCCCTTTTGTTGCCCTTGTTGTTTTATTACCGCAGTTATTATTGTTTTTGTTATTGATGTCATTGTTGTTGGATAGGACAGAGAGAAATGGAGAGAGGAGGGGAAGACAGAGAGGGGGAGAGAAAGAGAGACACCTGCAGACCTGCTTCACCGCCTGTGAGGTGACTCCCCTGCAGGTGGGAAGCCGGGGGCTCGAACTGGGATCCTTACGCTGGTTCTTGCGCTTTGTGCCACCTGCACTTAACCCGCTGCGCTACTGCCTGACTCTCAGGTCTCCCTCCACCTCTCAATTTCTCTCTGTGCTCTCAAAGGGAAAAAAAAAAACTGGAGGGCTGGGTGGTGGCATATCCGGTTAAGCTCACATAACACTAAGCTCAGGGAGCAGGGTTCAAGCGCTCACTCCCCACCTGCAGGGGGAAAGCTTTACAAACAATGAAACAGGCCTGCAGGTGTCTCTCTTTCTCTCTCCCTCACTATCTCTCCTCCTCTCTCAATTTCTCTCTGTCCTATCCAATAAAATGAAAAAAAAAAAAAAGGCCACCAGGAGCAGTGGATTCCTGGTGCTGGCAGGTAGCCCCAGTGATAACCCTGGAGGCAAAATAATAATAATAATGATAATGATAAATAACATAAAATAATAAAAATAGTCAACCTGAGCAACAACTGTAGGTGTAAGTACCCTCATCCTTACTGCAGACCCTGGGAAGCAGCCCAGAGGGGCCCAGGAAGCTGCCTGAGGACGCACAGCAAGGACACGGTGTGGCTGGGGTTTGAACCCTGGAGGTGTGAGCAGATGCCTCACCCCCCACCCCCAGGTGATGAGCAGGAAATGGCCCAGCTGGACCTTGGCCCCATCAGGAACTGCCCCGCCCTCTCCCGGAGCCTGTGTCCACAGAGCCCAGGACTTTGCCCCGTGGACAAACCCCGGCACAGATACGAGCCCCAGCTCACTTTCTGCCCCCAGACGTGGGGCGGGGGTGCTGGCCTTTGGGTGCTTCCTGATGTCTCACCCCTTATCATTCCTGAGTGGGGTCACGGGGACATAGACGGGAGGAAATATCTCATGGGCAGACGTCCAGGACAAGGAAGAAAGTACAGATTTGAGCAAACGGCCGGGACAAGCAGGGAGCCCCCTCTGAACCTCAGTCTCCTCGTTGAAGAAGTGAAGCCAGGCCTGCCTGCCTCTGGGTGACAGCAGGGAGACAGAGAGGCAGCCGGGGGGGGGGGGGACCAAAGTGGGGCAGGTACTCATCTTTGAGCATCCCCCTCCATGACCCACCCCATAACAGCATGGAGAAGGTTCTCGGATTCCAGCAGGGTGCTGTGCATGTAAGTCGCAAGAAAAAGGTGAAGTGGGGCCTGAGGAGAGCTCACCCGGAATGCCCTGGGGTCAAGGCCCTGGGGTCAAGCTCTGACAAGACACTACCATGAATAGGGAGGGAGCACTGCATAGGGAGTGGGGCAGGGCTGTGGGGTCTCTCCTCTCTCAGCACCATGCACAGCACCCAGGGAGCCCATGGAGGGTGGGCAGGCTGTGTGTGTGTGTGTGTGTGTAGGGGGGGGGGGTCTTTCTTCTCAGCACCATGGACAGCACCCAGGGAGCCCCCTGGAGGGTGGGCAGGGCTGTGGGGGGGTCTCTCCTCTCTCAGCACCATGCACAGCACCCAGGGAGCCCCCTGGAGGGTGGGCAGGGCTGTGGGTTCTCTCCTCTCTCAGCACCCTGCACAGCACCCAGGGAGCCCCGTGGAGGGTGGGCAGGGCTGTGGGTTCTCTCCTCTTTCAGCACCATGCACAGCACCCAGGGAGCCCATGGAGGGTGGGGCAGGGCTGTGGGGTCTCTCCTCTCTCAGCACCATGCACAACACCCAGGGAGCCCTGTGGAGGGTGGGCAGGGCTGTGGGTTCTCTCCTCTCTCAGCACCATGCACAGCACCCAGGGAGCCCATGGAGGGTGGGCAGGCTGTGTGTGTGTGTGTGTGTGTGTGTGTGTGTGTGTAGAGGGGGGGGGGTCTTTCTTCTCAGCACCATGGACAGCACCCAGGGAGCCCCCTGGAGGGTGGGCAGGGCTGTGGGGGGTCTCTCCTCTCTCAGCACCATGCACAGCACCCAGGGAGCCCCATGGAGGGTGGGCAGGGCTGTGGGGTCTCTCCTCTCTCAGCACCATGGACAGCACCCAGGGAGCCCCATGGAGGGTGGGCAGGGCTGTGGGGTCTCTCCTCTCTCAGCACCATGCACAGCACCCAGGGAGCCCCGTGGAGGGTGGGCAGGGCTGTGGGTTCTCTCCTCTCTCAGCACCATGCACAGCACCCAGGGAGCCCTATGGAGGGTGGGCAGGGCTGTGGGTTCTCTCCTCTCTCAGCACCCTGCACAGCACCCAGGGAGCCCCGTGGAGGGTGGGGCAGGGCTGTGGGTTCTCTCCTCTTTCAGCACCATGCACAGCACCCAGGGAGCCCATGGAGGGTGGGGCAGGGCTGTGGGTTCTCTCCTCTTTCAGCACCATGCACAACACCCAGGGAGCCCATGGAGGGTGGGGCAGGGCTGTGGGGTCTCTCCTCTCTCAGCACCATGCACAACACCCAGGGAGCCCTGTGGAGGGTGGGCAGGGCTGTGGGTTCTCTCCTCTCTCAGCACCATGCACAGCACCCAGGGAGCCCCGTGGAGGGTGGGGCAGGGCTGTGGGGTCTCTCCTCTCTCAGCACCATGCACAGCACCCAGGGAGCCCCATGGAGGGTGGGCAGGGCTGTGGGGTCTCTCCTCTCTCAGCACCATGCACAGCCAGGGAGCCCCATGGAGGGTGGAGCAGGGCTGTGGGGTCTCTCCTCTCTCAGCACCATGGACAGCACCCAGGGAGCCCCATGGAGGGTGGGCAGGGCTGTGGGGTCTCTCCTCTCTCAGCACCATGCACAGCACCCAGGGAGCCCCGTGGAGGATGGGGCAGGGCTGTGGTCTCTTCTTTCCCTCTCCTCTGCCTCTTTCAATAAAACAAAAGTCTGAGCCTGGAAGGCTTTTTTAGTAGACTCTGCACGACAAGGTCCTGGGTTCATTCCAAAAGTAAAAGGATGACGGGAGGGAAGGAAAGGCAGGCTGACCCAGGTCGGTGGGGGTCGGCACACCAGCCACAAAAGAGCTACCTTGCCAGCTTGGTTTCTGTCACTGCCAGGACTTCACTGCTCCAGGCTGACATTCTCAGGTACAGACAGACAGAGACAGAAAAACAAAGAGAGAACAAGGGAAGAATTTAAGACACCGTAGCAACAAAGCTTGCGAGGGAATTTGAATCGCAATTCC
Organism: Erinaceus europaeus; assembly: GCF_950295315.1. Taxonomy (NCBI): domain Eukaryota; kingdom Metazoa; phylum Chordata; class Mammalia; order Eulipotyphla; family Erinaceidae; genus Erinaceus; species Erinaceus europaeus. The sequence goes on from NC_080176.1 coordinate 7,310,977, forward strand.
TGGAGAAGGATTTGGTTTATAAGAACTGCACCCACACCTGCAGTTTCTCTTAGGATTACAATCACCTGCGGTGAGGGAGGGGCTCTCAGACTGGGGGAGGGGCTGTCCTGAGACCCAGAAGACCCCCCCCCCCAACAAGAGGAAAAGGGTCACAAGTGAGACCCCTGACACTGGCACCTCCAAAGGGGAAAGGCTTTTCATCAAAAGTGACAGAGTGGGAGTCGGGTGGTAGCGCAGAGGGTTAAGCGCATGTGGCGTAAGGATCCCGGTTGGAGCCCCCCCCACCTGCAAGGGAGTCGCTTCACAGGCGGTGAAGCAGGTCTGCAGGTGTCTGTCTTTCTCTCCCCCCTCTGTCTTCCCCTCCTCTCTCCATTTCTCTCTGTCCTATCCAACAACAATGATGACATCAACAACAACAACAATAACTACAACAACAATAAAAAAAACAAAGAAAGAAAACTGGTAAAAAGTAATGGAGTAATGCCTCCTTAAGTTCAGTCCTCAGCATTGTGGGTGCCAAAGTGATGCTCTGGTTCTTATTCTCTCTCTCTCTCATAAATAAATCAATCCTTAAAAAGAGAAATAAATGCAAGGAAAGACAACAGGACAAATACCATACAGAAGAGCATTCAATGCGTCCATACACTACGTGAGAGGAAAGTGCCTAGTTTGTACAGAAGTCCAGGGATTCACCAAAGAGAGGCAACACCATGGAAATTCTATGTTTGTTTTCTATTCTATTTCATTCAAGACCTAAAGTAAAGCAAAGAACTAAGAGAAGGCCAAGGAGAAATTAATAGATCCTCTCCAGGAAAAGGGGAAGAAAATGTGAAGCTCCAATGAGCACCTTGATAAATGTCTATACCCTTTCACCTGAGCCCTGCTCATCTCTGGCCAATGGTGATGCCGGGGATTGAACCAGGGATCCATAAGCCTCATGCAGGAAAGTCTGTTGTATAAACTGCTGTGCTATCCCCTGGTCCCTAAATATATAACTTTTCAGCCAGCAGAAAGGATATATCCTTTGAAATATAAAAAGACCACGTAGTAAAGTCAACCAGAATATCTGACAAAGATCTCAACAAATTCTCCACAACTGAGATTGCAGAAGCCACATGCGCTGACTGTTCTAAACATCATCTAGACATCAATCAACAGTAATTGCAAAAATTCCACCCACCTCAGAATCATCTAAAGTCCAAAAGGCTCTACCCAGAAGAGAAATTAGAAGCTATTCAACAGTGGTGTGTGGCATTGTGTAACAAGACCTATGGAATGAAGCCAGGGTAATACTCAGAGAAGAAGGGAGGGGAAAAAATTTGTCATCTGAGGTCGATTAGAAAACAGGAAAAGGGGGGTCAGGCGGTGGTGCAGTGGGTTAAGCGCATGTGGCTCAAAGCGCAAGGACCCGCTTAAGGATCCGGGTTCCAGCCCCCGGCTCCCCACCTGCAGGGGAGTCGCTTCACAGGCGGTGAAGCAGGTCTGCAGGTGTCTGTCTTTCTCTCCCCCTCTCTATCTTCCCCTCCTCTCTCCATTTCTCTCTGTCCTATCCAACAATGAACAACATCAACAATGACAATAATAATAACCACAGCGAGGCTACAACAACAAGGGCAACAAAAAAAGGGGAAAAAATGGCCTCCAGGAGCGGTGGATTCATGGTGCAGGCACCGAGCGCAGCAATAACCCTGGAGGAAAAAAAAAAAAACAAGAAAACAGGAAAAGATGAAAAACTACCGTGAGCCTCAAAGGAGGCCTCTCAGCTTGGAAGAGGCGTTGTCTGAAAGCAGCTCAAGCAGAAGAGAGCTGGAAGTGTCAGCTGACAAGCCCAGTGGGATTATCAACGGGATGCATTAGCAGAGGTATGGGCTCCTGGCCCAAGGAGGTGGGTGACAAGTGTTCCAGGAGGCAGTGCGCTTTATCTGGGACTCTGATCAGTTGGACTGTGGCCAGAGCTAGACTGAACTCTTTCTCCAATTCCTCAGGGTCGGAGAAGAATGACAGAAAGGACAGTGTCCGTGGAGTCCCAGAAGTCAGTTAGTGTTTATCTGCAAAGGGTGGAGCCAGAGGCCAGCAGTCCCAGAGACTCCTAGAAAGCTGTTTTGGACACCTCTCTGGAAAGATGTGCTCCGGGCAGGAGCTGAAGAGGAATTTGGCTCCTGGAAGGTTCCTGCCTGGCTGGCTGGCTGGCTGGGGCAGGGCTGTGCGGAGGGAAGCCGGCTCTGCGGGTTTGGAAGGTTGCCACAGAGGGGAGCTGTCTGGACTTCCTCTTCTGCAGAGGCAAAGAAGGCAGCGCCAGGAAGACCTTGTGAGCTTCCTCCCCCCTCCCACCCTCCCCCAGATGATCTAGAACCAGAGTCCTTTACTTTTTTTTTCTTTTTTCTTTTTTTTAGTGTTTATTTATTTTTATTTTTGAGAGATGCAGAGAGAGAGACACACACAGAGAGAAACACCAGAGCACTGCTTAGCTCTGGCTTACGGTGGTACATGGGGTTGAACCTGGGATTTTGGGGCCTCAGGCATGAGAGTCTCTTTGCATAGCCATTAGGCTACGACCCCCGCCCACAACCCCCGCTCTGCCCCCCTATGGGGCTGGGTCAGTGAGGCCTGGGTGCAAATCCTGCCTTGAGCAGAGGTCACAGTCCTGCCCTGGCTGGCTTCTAAACTGTGTGACTCGCGGACAGGTCAGCAGCCACCCACTCAGGGCCTGCTGTCTGATCTAAGAGGTGATTGATTGATCACACACACAGGCTAGAACAGATAGGCCGGTGGTGGTTGTGGTGGTGGTGGTGGTGGGGGGCTACTGTTTAACCCTGCCCCCCCTCCCCGCCCCCTAGCCAGCCTGGTGCCTCCACCTCATCCCACCACCCCCTGCCACACGGCCATGGCACTTCCTGGTGTGTGAGTCAGGGCACCCAGCCTGCTCCTGCTGCTGCAGGGCCTTTGCAGCTTCTGTGTCCTCTCCTGCGATTTCCAGACGTCCCCTTCCAGAATGAGGTGGGCTGTCACCTCTGGGCCGCTGTGGGGCGTAAGGCCCCTCAGAAACCCACATGCAAGATCCCAGCGGAAGGTCTGGTGGTTCTGCCAGGAGGACTCTCACGGGCTGGGAGGTGGCACCTGTGACTGAGTGCATACAGTACCAGGAGCTAGTGAGGATCCCGGTTCAAGCCCTCAGTCCCCACTGGCAGGGGGAAGCTTTTCTGGCAGTGAAGCAGTGCTGCAGCGCCCCCCCCCTCCACCTCTCTCTCTCTCCTCTTCCTCTTGTAACCCATCCCTCTTAATTTCTCTCCATCCTTTCAAATAAATAAAATAATTATCATTTTACTTTTGCCTCCAGTGTTATCTGCCTCCTATGGTGCTGGGTCAGTGGGGCCTGGATGCGAATCCTGTAGATGTTACAGCCCCAGGAAAAACCCACAGCCCTACCCCAGCCAGCCATCCCTGCTATAAGAATCCCCTGCTCCTGGAGGCCACTTTTCCCATTTTTGTTGCCCTTGTTTGTTACCCTTGTTGTCGTCATTATTATTGTTGGCATTGCTGTTATTGTTGTTAGATAGGACAGAGAGAAATCTCGAGAGGAGGGGAAGACAGAGAGGGGGAGAGAAAGACAGACACCTGCAGACCTGCTTCACCTCCTGCCAAGCGACCCCCTGCAGGTGGGGAGTCAGGGACTCAAACCGAGATCCTTATGCTGGTCCGTGCACTTTGCGCCATGTACGCTTAACCTGCTGTGCTACCGCCTGACCCCCCACTTGTTTCCATTTTATTGGACAGGACGGAGAAATTGAGAGACGAGAGGGAGACAGAAAGGGAGAGAGAGAGAGCTTGTGAAGCCAACCCCTGCAGGTGGGGAGCCAGGGCTCAAACTGGGATCCTTGCATGGGTCCTTGCTCTTTGTACTATGTGCGCTTAACCCGCTGAGCCACCACCCAACCCCTAAAATTAACTTTTAATAAAAGGACTCTTGTGTCTGAGGTTCCAAGGGTCCAAGGGTTTGGTCCCTGACACTACCAGAAGCCAGAAGCTGAGCAGGGCTCCTGTTAAAAAAATATAAATAAGATAATAAGATGGGGGTGGAGGGCGGTGATAGACAGCATAATGATTCTGCAAAAAGACTCTCTTGCCTCAGGCTCTGAGATTCCAGGTTCAATCCCCAGCACTGCCATGAGTCAGAGCTGAACAGGGCTCTGGTCTTTTCTCTCTTTCTGTCTTTCTCCCTGTATCTCATTAATATGAAATAAAAAAATATTTTTAAAAGAGATATAAATAAGATGAATCCTCAGGCAGCTCCTCAGAGTTGTTCCCCCTTGACGCCCCCCCCCTTTTTTTCCCCAGGAAATCAGTTTGGTCAAACCTTTTGGGGTCAAGGATGCTTCCTCTCCCAGGGATCCACTTCCTCCCTCTAGCCCTGGATCCCGGGAGGCAGGTGGTGAAGGGACAAAGCCTGCGGACCGCCCAGCAGGTCCCAGCACCCAGGTCTGCTTTAGTGAGGACCCAGACTTCTTTGGGGGAGCCTTCACCCCCAGAGTGAGAATGAGTCAACTAGCGTGGGGCCTCAAGCCTCAGAGGAATCACCATTTCTTGGAAAGGCAAAAGCACAGACAGACCCGAGCAGGGGGAGTGACAGGAGGTGGGAGCGGGGGCAGCAGCAGTCCCGGAAGTGGATTTCAGGGTACACGGGGCCCTTATCGGGTCCTCTGCGGCTCCCCGCCCCCGCCCCCGGCCTGGCCTGCTGTCCTCCCTCCCCCAGGCCTCCGTCTTCTGTCTTTCCCCCTCACCTCCCCCCACTCCCTCCCCTTTGCCTTCTTCCTAGCAATGACACGTTAGGCCACGAATGACGCCCCCCTCCTTATCTCTGATGGAACTCCTGGGGGCCAGGCGTGTCTCAGAAGTCGGAATTAATCAAATTACAGAAAGGTCAGCTTGGGTTAAAGCAAAGAAAGCAAAAAGAAAAAAAAAGAAAGAAAGAACCAATTCACCACTCACCCCCAACCCCGCCCGCCTTACCCCCACTACCCCCACGGGTCTGAGTAATACCCAGTGCCCCACCCCTTCACTCCAGCTTCTGCACGGAGGCTGTCTGAGCAGCTGTGCCAGAGAAAAACTGGCTCCCAAGGGCCTAGGGTTCGAGTCACAGTGGGTCACATTCCTGATCAGGTCAGAGAAGAACTTGGGCTTCCAGGAGATGACGGCTCGTGATGAAATTAGAGGGGACAGACCTTCCCCTCCGTGTCAGTTCAGATGTGCTCAGTAAATAAACACAGGAAGAAGGAATGAATGCAGGTGGGGTGTGGGGAGGGTTTGAGCCTGGTTCCCACCACCTTGAAGGAAGCTTTGATGCTGTGGTCTCTGTCTCTTCCACTTTCCCTTCCTGCCTCTATCTAAAAACATCTAAGTAGGGAGCTGGGCAGTAAGTGCACCAGGTAAAGTGTATATATCACCTTGAGCAAATACTCGAGCCGCCAGCTCCCCACCTGCAGGGGGAAGTGAAGCAGGTCTGCAGGTGTCTACCTTTCTCCACCCTTCATGATCTCCCTCCCTCTCAATTTCTCTCAGTCCTGTTAAAGAAAGGGGGGGGGGGCCCCAGGAGCGATGGATTCATAATGCAGGCGCCGAGCCCCAGTGATAACCCTGGTAGCCAAAATAAATAAAATCAAAATACATAAGCAGATAAATAAATGAACGAGGGGCTGGGCAGTGGCGCACCTGGTTGAGCACACACGCTATAATGCACAAGGACCTGGGTTCAAGCCCCTGGTCCCCACCTGCAGGGGGAAAGATGTACCAGTGATGAAGCAGGGCTGCAGGTGTCTGTCTCTCTCCCTTTCTATCACCCCCTTCCCTCTCGATTTCGGCTGTTACTATCCAATAAATAAAGATAGTAAAAAAATAATAATAAATATATAAACAAATAAATGAGAATGTAGGCCAGGTGCGGAGCTGTGCTGTAGGGAGAGGATGCAGTGGCCACTGGCCCACAGGAAAGGAATGAAGATGCACTGGTGGATGCCCTGCCATGTCCCCATCCCACTGTCCAGGGGCAAAGCAAGGCTCAGAGAGGTTGAGTGACTTTCTCCAGATCACACAGCGAGGGGGCAACTGCCTTAGACAGGAACCAGGGATCCCTGCCTTCATACACACACCCCTCCCCCAGGTCTTCTCTCTTTACCTTGGGCTCAAAGAATCGGGGTGAATGACTTGCTGGCAGCCAGCCACAAACCAGCGCCCTTCTGATAGGGGTTTGTCGTGGGACTGGTGTGATGTGGGGCCCTTGGCCCCTGCAACCCCCCCCACCCAACCCTGGCCTCCATGGGGGGCTGCTCAGATCCATGCTTTCCAAGAGCTCAGATAGCCCCCTGGTTCCAGACTGCCGGGACTCCCCTCCCAGATAAATGGGGTTCCACCTCCTGGCCACCAGGAAGAGACGTCCCTTGCGGCCATCCCGGGAAACTGGCACCTGGGGGAAAGCCACAGGCATGGTGATGCACTGAGCTGCAGTGCGTGTGATCCAGGTTCCAGCCTGGCCCCCACCACACTGGGGGAAGCTTTGGGGCTGTGGCGTCTCCAGATCTCTCTCTCTCTCTCTCTCTCAGGACTGTGAAGCTTTGGTGATGCAAAACACAACAGGGCTCCCAGCCAGGAGGGTTTACTTACTTTTGGAACAAACTCTGTTCTGGAGACCCTAGGGCAGGGCGCACTGGGTTGAACCCACACGTTAGCATGCACAAGGACCCAGGTTCAAGCCGCACCCCCCCCCCAACTTGCAGGGGGAGGACGCTTCACCACTACAAGGGTATAGAGACTTTGCTATAAAGTTACAAATGGGTAAACAGAGGATCTGAGGAGATAGCCACAGAACCAGTAGCTGAGACGTATTGGAACTTGGCCAAGTCTGATTCCAGAATGCCTCCTCCTCCTCCTCCTCCTCCTCCACCTCCTCCTCCTCCAGAGAACAAAAAATAGTTACATGAATGCTTTGTTTGCTGGAGGTGATGCGTCCCCTGAAAAAAGTCACTTTACAGAGTGGGGGTTAGATAGCATAAAAGTTATGCAGAGACTCTCATGCCTGAGGCTCTGAAGTTACCAAGACAGGAAAACAAAGCCCCAGGTGTCTTCGTGTTTGTGTGTGTGTGTGTATGTGGGGGGGGGTGTCATAGGACCCCCCAACTCTCTCCTCCCTCCTGGGAGAGGGGCATGGCTAGGGAGAGGTGGGGTCCTGGCACTGTTTTCTCTGCATCCAGTGTTTTGTCGCAGCTTCCTTTTTGAGTCCTGGCATCACTGGGCTGTTTGGGGGGTCACCCCACCCCTGCCCCTGCGATTGGCAAAGTCTGTGCCCCATCAAAACGTATCACCTGGGACTGAGTCACCGCCAAGAATTTGGAAATCCTCAGGCCATCCCGGACCTGCCAGGAACTGGGTGTGTTGTAACTACAGAGGCCGGATAGTAGCTACCCCCCCCCCCTGCAGGGCAGATTCTCCCTCCGAGCAGGCAGACATAGGACACGCTGGCCTTCTCCTCTGGGTCTGGCCCCACTGTCTCTGGCTCTGTTGCCCTCTCCTGCCTGCTGACCACCCCCACCCTCAGCACCAAGAGCTGGTCACAGCCTCCTTTGGAGAAGTCCCTTAAGGCAAGCGCCGGAGCCCTGCGACCACACTGAAGCATCCCCCGACTGGACTGGCGCACAGTGAAAGATGAGTGGTTGCATAACTACCCCTGTCTCAAAGCCCATCCCAGCCTCAGTCCCCACCACCTCCCCGCCACACACACATACAAACAGCAGTTGCGATTTCGTAACAATGGCACCCAGATCCCAGTAAATGTCCTACTTTCAAAAAGCTCACCTATTATGGGGGGGGGGGGGCAGAGGAGGTCCTACCTCTCAGAAGGCTGAGCAGACTAGGGTTCGAATCAAGAGCAGTGCTGACCTGGGGGCATGTGAACACCCCAGCTCTGCCCTGGAGGACATACCAGCCCCCAGTCTCACCTTATTCTAAGAAATCAGATTCCAGGGGCCTGGCTGTGATGAACCCAGTAAAGTTACTGTGTTGCCATGCTCCAGGACCCAGGTTCAAGCCCCTGGTCCCCACCTGCAGGGGGGGAAGCTTCGTGAGAGATGGAGCGGGTCTGCAGATGTCTATCTTTCTCCCTCTTTATCTCCCGCTCTACTCTGTCTCTGTCCAATAAAAATAAGCACATAAATAGAAAGAAATGCAGATTCCTGTGTTTGTTGAATGTGAATCGCATGGTTGGGGCCAGGGAATCTGCATTGGAATCAAGCACTCAAGAGGATTTGATTAATAAATACTGTTTAGAGGGGAAAGGGAGAGGGTGAGGGTGGCGTCTTGGGTTCGAATCCTGCTCCACATTTGAGGCCTCATGTGAACTGCCGTGGCACCCAGCCGAGGGGTTATGCGCTCTCCCACCCTGTGTCCAATATTCCAGTAAGGAGCAGGAAGGTCTAAGGTGGGCGGTGCTTCCCTGGGCTCCAAGAGTTCGAATCCAACTTCAGTTTCCCCGAAGACACACCCCCCCAAGCTTCACCGACTTCCTCTGTGCTGAGCTGGGAGGTGGTTCCCCAAGGAAGGTGGGGTGCGTGGCCAAAGACCTGCCTCCGCCCAAGTTCACGACCTCCCTCGACCCCCAGCCCCCATAGCCGTCCTCACTGGGTCAGCAGAGTTTGGGGGACCAACCCCCTCACCAGCCTTCCCAGCCCCGACGTTCAGCCGCCCCCGGGACATGGCCGGAGCCGGGCGATCCTCGCGCTGGGGGGTGTCCTGGGTCCCCCGCCGCGCTGTACCCGCCACCCCCAGGCCCCCACCTCTCCGGAGCCCCGGGTCCTACCTGGGTGCCCCGGTCCATCCGCCCCGCCGGCGCCCGCGCGGAAAGTGGGGAGCCCCGGGTGCCGGCCGCTGCGGGGCTTTCCTGGGCGCCGCCTGCCTCCCGCCCCGGCTTCCTGAGCCCCGCCCGGGGCTGCGTCCACATGCCCGCCCCCCCCTGCACCCCGCCCCGCCCTGGCCCAGCCTCTATCTGCAAGCCCTCCCCTTGCACCCAGCCCCCTGCCTCACGCCAGAGCCCGGGCCAGGACTCCTCTACTTTGCTCAGCCCCTGCACCCAGCCCATGCCCATGCCCGCCTCCATGCACCCCGCCACCCTGCACCCCGCCCCGCCCTGGCCCAGCCTCTGTCTGCATGCCCGCCCCCTGCACCCTGCCCCGCCCTGGCCCAGCCTCTGTCTGCATGCCCGCCCCCCCTGCACCCCGTCCGGCCCAGGCCCATGCCCGCCTCCATGCACCCGCCACCCTGCACCCCGCCCCGCCCTGGCCCAGCCTCTGTCTGTATGCCCGCCCCCTGCACCCCGTCCCGCCCAGGCCCATGCCCGCCTCCATGCACCCCGCCCCCTGCACCCCGCCCCGCCCTGGCCCAGCCTCTGTCTGCATGCCCGCCCCCCCTGCACCCTGCCCCGCCGTGGCCCAGCCTCTGTCTGCATGCCCGCCCCCTGCACCCCGCCCCGCCCTGGATCAAGTACCTGGATTCAAGCTCCCTGTTCCCACCTGCAGGGAGGGAAACTGTCAGGAGCAAGAAGGCAGTACTGCAAGCCTCTCTCTCTCCCTCTCTATCCCCATTTCGTGCTCAATTTCTCTGTCTCTATCAAAAATAAAATTAAAATATCTAAAAAAAAGATGGGGACTTCCAGGAGGTGTGGCCAGGGAGTAACAGGGATTGGTTCTCCCCCCAAAACAAGAAATACATACAGGAGACCTAAACAGAATCCATCAACTACAACTGACACAACCACAGCCTCAGACACCAAGTTGCAGATGCTACCATGCATGATGCCATCCTGACTTTCCTGGGCAGAGGACCCCACCAATGTGTCCTGGAACTCCACCTCCCCAGAGCTCCACCCCCACTAGGGAAAGACAGAAATAGGCTTGGGAGTATGGATCCCTCCTGCCAATGCCCATGTTCAGCAGGGAAGCACTTACAGAAGCCAGAACTCAAACCTTCTGCACCCCATAAAGAATTTTGATCCATACTTCCAGTGAGGGTGAAGTAATAGGAGGAAGAGGATAAATGGGTTCTGAACTCTTTTTTTTTCTCCTTTTCCTGTTAGGACAGAATAATGTTGCCTCCTCTGGCTGGTCTCAGTATTTGTCCATTCCCTTGTGGAAGGACTCCACGGCGTTTTTCATTTTGGGTCATTTGTAAAGAAGGTTACTATAAACTCTCACGTGCCGGTATTGTTTGAACATGCTTTCTACACCTTTGAGTAAATATCAGAGAGGGTGACTGCTAGATCAGGTGTTAAGGGGGTGTTTTATTTTTTTGTCTCCAGGGTTATTGCTGGGGCTTGGTGTCTGCACCACAAATCCACTGCTTCTGGAAGCCACTTTTCCCCCCTTTTGTTGCCGTTGTTGTATTGTATCGTTGTTGTGGTTATCATCATTGTTGTTGTTATTGTTGTTGGATAGGATAGAGAGAAATGGAGAGAGGAGGGGAAGACAGAGAGGGAGAAAGACAGACACCTGCAGACCTGCTTCACCACCTGTGAAGCGACTCCCCTGCAAGTGGGGAGCCGGGGGCTCGAACCGGAATCCTCACACCAGTCCCAGCGCTTTGTGCCACGTGTGCTTAATCCACTGCACTACCAAACGACCCCCAAGGGGGTGTTTTATTATGCCAGCAAGCTCTGTGGGCAGAGCCAATAGGCTGGGTCAAAAGGGCTCAGGGGAAGCCCTGTTTGTACAGCCATGGAGACACCTGGACGTCTGATGGAGTGTCTATGACCTAGAGCAAGGCAGTTCTACTACACAGGATTCCCATTGATAAACAGAAGCATGCCAGTGGTGGTGATGATGGTGATCATAACACCGATGAAATGACAGGGTGAGATTCAGGGCTAACATTTGTGGGACTGTGTGTGGGACCTGCCATATGCTCTTGAATGCTTCTATTGGATGTTCATCTGTACAAACTTTTAAGAATAGGGCCAGGCGATGGCACACACCTAGTTGAGCACATGCATGAGGACCCATGTTCAAGTCCTCTCCACCCCACCCACCTGCAAGGGGGGTTGCTTCACAAGTTGTGAAGCTGGTCTGCAGGTGTCTATCTTTCTCTCTCCCTCTCTATCTTCCTCTCTCAATTTCTCACTGTCCTAACAAATAAAAAAGAGAGAGAAAGAAAGGAAGGAAGGAAGAAATAAGGAAAGAGAAAGAGAGAAAGAAAGAAAGAAAGAAAGAAAGAAAGAAAGAAAGAAAGAAGGAAAGGAAAAAAGAAAGAAACTTTTAGAACGGGATTTGGGGGTTGGGTGGTGGTGCACAGGGTTAAGTGTTCATAGTCTAAAGTGCAAGGACAAGTGCAAGGATCCAGGATCGATCCCCTGGCTCCCCACCTGTAGGGGAGTAGCTTCATAAGTGGTGAAGCTGGTCTGCAGGTGTCTATCCTTCTCTCTCCCTCTTTATCTTTCCCTCCTTTCTCAATTTCTCTCTGTCCTGTCCTATAAAAGGCGGCGGGGGAATGGCCACCAGGAGCAGTGGATTTGTAGTGCCAGCACTGAGCCCCAGCAATAACCCAGAAGGAAAAAAACAAACAAACAAAAAAAACCTAAGACAGTCTGGGAGGTGGCGCAGCAGATAAAGCACTGGATTCTCAACCACGAGGTCCCAAGTTCAATCCCTAGCAGCACAGTACCAGAGTGATGTCTGGTTCTTTCTCTCTCTCCTTTTCATGAGTAAATAAATAATTTCTTTAAAAAAAAAATCAAGGGGCATTGGATTAGAAGACTAGGATGTTATTCTGAGTTTCTTTCTTTCTTTAGCCTCCAGGGTTATCTCTGGGGCTCGGTGCCTGCACTACTAATCCACTGCTCCTGGAGGCTAATTTTTCCCATTTTGTTGTCCTTGTTGTGGTTGTTATAGCTGTTGCTGTTGGATAGGACAGAGAGAAATGGAGAGAGGAGGGGAAGACAGAGAGGGGGAGAGAAAGATAGACACCCGCAGACCTGCTTCGCCGCTTGAGAATCGACCCCCTCTGCAAGTGGGGAGCAGGGGGCTCAAACCAGGATCCTTCTGCTGGTCCTTATGCTTTGCACCACATGCACTTAACCCACTGTGCTACAACCCAGCCCCCTCTGAGTTTCTTTTTGCAGACAAGGAAACAGGTACTGATGGGGAAGGGCATTGCTCTAGATCCCACAGCTGGTGAGGCTGACTGAACTCACTTTCTCAGGCGAGAGACACACACCACCCCCAACACACACACACACACACACACACACACACACACAGGAATCAACAGCAATTAGCTACTCACTTTGCTTGTGATGATAATGTCTGATTGCCATCCTGGAGGGAAGTACAGAGTTTCATGTTTCTGTCTAAAGAACAGCAAAGGTTTTTTGTTTTTTTTTCTTTCTACCAGAGCATTGACTTATAGTTCTTCTTCTAGCGTTTGCCCTTCTTCCGTAGCCAGTCAACAGCATCAGGTTGAGCCTGATAGTATAGTGCGGGAGATTGAACCTGGACCTTCAGAGCCTCAGGCTTCAGAGTCTCTTTGCATAACCATTACCCCACCCAGCAGAGTCTTTTGTGCAGACATTGCTCAGTTTCTGAGGAAAAGAGGAACAGTCCTGAATTGCCCTGGTCTCCAGGCCACTGTCTTCTAGATGGTCATTGACAGCCGTCAGAGCTCACCAAGTTGAATCTCTCTCTCTCTTTCTCCCTGTCTCCCTCTCAATTGAGGGTGTATCTGGAGGGTCAGAGAGATAGTCCACTGGGTTGGGCACTGCCCTGACTTACACACCACCCAGCAGTGAGCCCTGACACTACATGTGAGGTGTTTCAGCACCAGTGGAAGCTCTAGTACAGAGATTTGTCTCTCTCCATCAGAATGAAAAAAAAAAAAAGGAGGAAGAAAGAGAAGTGGCCCCAGAGGGGTAAAATTGGGGACTGGGGGGCCCACCGGTAGCTCCCCAGTGATTAAATTTGTCAGCCTGTGTGCTTACTGACTTTTCTTTCCTCTTCTTTCCTTTTCTTTTCTTTTCTTTTTCCTTTACCTCCAGGGTTCTTACTGGGGCTCATCACAGACACTACGAATCCACTGCTCCTGGCACCCTTCCTCTACCCCCCATTTTATAGGATAGGACAGAGAGAAATTGAGAGAAGAGGAAGAGATAGAGATGGAGAGAGAAAGAGAGACACCTGCAGACTTGCTTCACTGCTTGTGAAGCCTACCCTTTGCAGGTGGGGAGCCCGGGACTAGAACTGGGATCCTTATGTGGGTCCTTGTGCTTGCTACTATTTGCGCTTAACTACCTGTCCCCCGCCCCCCCCCCCCCGCAGGAATTGTTCCTCCCACTGCAGGGTGTTTGGCAGAAGCCCCCAGCAGCTGCTTCATTCATCATCTGCATGGGGGGGGTTAGTGTGTGCAGGGGAGGGGCGAGCAGAGCAGCTGGGGTCCTATGACAAAAGGACTTAAAAGCCCCGCTTTCAGGTGACATCTAAACGGAGGCAGAAGAAACTCAACCTTAACTTTCTTTTAAAAAATTATTTTTTTCTCCCCAGACAATAACTTGGGTCCACATGCATATCAGATGTCAGGCTCAAAAATAAATAAATAAATAAATAAGCACTGGTATAGTCATGGGCCCTTTGGAATATAACTAAAATAAGCCTACTAACTATCTACAAAATGGAGACCCCCACATATCTTCATCTGTACTAATCTAGCCTTTAGGTTCATGATTAGTTAACAATTTGTTCGGCTTTATATATCAACTCTTCTGTCAGCCACCAGGTTCCAGATGCTACCATGATGCCAAACGGACTTCCCTGACAGACAACCCCACCAATGTGTCCTGGAGCCCCACTTCCCCAGACTCCTTCCCCACTAGGGAAAGAGAAAGACAGGCTGGGAGTATGGATCGACTTATCAATGCCCATGTTCAGCAGGGAAGCAATTACAGAAGCCAGACCTTCCACCTTCTGCATCCAATAATGATCCTGGGTCCATATTCCCAGAAGGATAAAGAATAGGAAAGCTGGGAGTCGGACGGTAGCGCAGTGGGTTAAGCGCAGGTGGCGCAAAGCGCAAGGACCGGAGCAAGGACCGGTGTAAGGATCTGGGTTCCAGCCCCCGGCTCCCCACCTGCAGGGGAGTCGCTTCACAGGCGGTGAAGCAGGTCTGCAGGTGTCTCTCTTTCTCTCCCCCTCTCTGTCTTCCCCTCCTCTCTCCATTTCTCTCTGTCTTATCCAATAACAACCACATCAATAACAACAACAATAATAACTACAACAACAATAAAAAAAGACAACAAGGGCAACAAAAGGGAAAATAAATAAAATTTTAAAAAAAAGAATAGGGAAGCTATCAGGGGAGGGGATGGGATACGGAGTTCTGGTGGTGGGAATTGTGTGGAGTTGTACCCCTCTTATCCTATGGTTCTTGTCAGTGTTTCCTTTTTATAAATAAAAATTATATAAAAAATAAATTTAAAAAGTCATTCTTTCTTTCTTTCTTTTTGCCTCCAGAGTTGTCACTGGAGTTCAGTGCCAGCACTACAAATCCACTGCTCCTGATGGCCATTTTCTCCATGTTTTTTTTAATTGGCTAGGACAGAAAGAAATTGAGAGAGGCAGGGGCTAGAGAGGGAGAGAGAGAAATAGACACCTGCAGACCTGCTTCACCACTTGTGAAGTGTCATCCCCTCCAGCAGGTGGGGAGCTAGGGGCTTGAACTGGTATCCTTACTCAGGTCCTTGTGCTCTTATGAACTCTGTGTACTTAACCTGGTGCACCACTGCTCGGCCTCCTAAAAACATCATTTTCTTAGGGACAAAATGGTTAACGAGACAGCTGTTGTCACGTGAGTCTGATTTCTTATCTCCCCATGGCAGGTGCAACCTTGGGTTATAGCAGCTGTGTTTTAGGGGAGCTGGAGGGAGACACAGCTGGTCCCTGGATGCAGGAAGCAGAAGGATTCTGTATCTGCCAGGGCTGATGACCTCCTCTCTCCTTGCAGGCCAATTTGAATATATCCAAAGCATGGGCAGGTATCTAGATCATATGTAAACACTCAAGTGATATGCATATATCCATTTATACACATGTATCCAAATCTCCCTAAGTCCCCGGTTAATGACAGGATCCCCTCCACCAGCTGCGAGTCCTTGAGACAGTTTCCCCAGGCTGGGCGTACTCTCGTTCTCTCCTCAGCCTGCAGGAAACCTCCCTCCCTCTCCCCTCCTGCCTGTCACCTCCTCAGTGGAAAATTCTGGAGTTTCCCGGGCATTTACCTCCTTGTCCCCATGCCCACTGGGTCCTGTGGACGTGCAGTGGCTTTGGCTCTCTCCCCAGGTGACTGAGTTCTCTGTGGGTCTGGTTCGTTGGTTGATTCCAGGCACCAATGTTTATTGGGCATGTACGATGTGCTGGGCACGGTGCTGGGTGCTGGGTTGTGCCCACGCACTGCTTTGTGTCTCCAGTGCCCACAGAGGGCCTAGTGAATAAATGAATGAATGAATGAATGAATGAACAAATGAGTGAATGAATGAGCATATGGGTAATGGAATGGTTGGGCTGACTGGGACCTGGACAATTCTGGTTGCCCAGAAGGGGCCGGGGTCCATGTGTCACACCCCAGCACCACACAAGCAAGGCAGCGTTCCGGGGTGCTCTCTCTCATAAATGTGCATAAATAGACATTTTTAAGGTCATTATTTTATTACAACCCACAGTAAAAAATGGTTTCTCCATTTTGCTTCAGTGCAAACACACACACGGGGTGGAGAGGGTACTTGAAGCAGTGATTATTTCAGCACTATTTCATCTTGATACATGCCATTCATTCTATTAGATTCTTCCTTTTTCTCTTTCTTTTCCTTCTTCTTTCTCTTCCTCCTCTCCTTCTCCTTCTTCTTTCCTTTCTTCATCATCATCTTATTCTTCACCTCCTTTTGTCCTTTTGTCACCAAGGTTTGACTGGGTTTGCGGGGGATTGAATCTAGGGCCTCAGGGCCTCGGGCATGAATGCAATTTACAGAACCACTGTCTCACCTGTCCTCTGGTTAATTTTTTTTTTCCAGAGCACTGTTCAGCTCTGGCTTATGGTGGTGCAGGGGATTAAACCTGGGCTTTTTTGTTACTTTGTTTTTTTTATAATTTATTTCTTTATTGGGGAATTAATGTTTTACATTCAACAGTAAATACAATAGTTTGTACATGCATAACATTCCCCAGATTCCCATTTAACAATACAACCCCCACTATGTCATTCATCATCTTTCATGGACCTGTATTCTCCCCACCCACCCACCCACCCCAGAGTCTTTTACTTTGGTGTAATACTCCAATTCCATTTCAGGTTCGACTTGTGTTTTCTTTTCTAATCTTGTTTTTCAACTTCGGCCTGAGAGTGAGATCATCCCGTATTCATCCTTCTGTTTCTGATTTATTTCACTCAACATGATTTTTTTCAAGGTCCATCCAAGATCGGCTGAAAACGGTGAAGTCACCATTTTTTACAGCTGAGTAGTATTCCATTGTGTATATATACCACAACTTGCTCAGCCACTCATCTGTTGTTGGACACCTGGGTTGCTTCCAGGTTTTGGCTATTACAAATTGTGCTGCCAAGAACATATGTGTACACAGATCTTTTTGGATGGGTGTGTTGGGTTCCTTAGGATATATCCCCAGGAGGGGAATTGCAGGGTCATAGGGTAGGTCCATTTCTAGCCTTCTGAGAGTTCTCCAGACTGTTCTCCACAGAGGTTGGGCCAATTGACATTCCCACCAGCAGTGCAGGAGGGTTCCTTTGACCCCACACCCTCTCCAGCATTTGCTGCTGTTACCTTTTCTGATGTATGACATTCTCACAGGAGTGAAGTGATATCTCATTGTTGTCTTGATTTGCATTTCCCTTTATTATTTATTTTCCCTTTTGTTGCCCTTGTTGTTTAACATTGTTGTGGTTACTGATGTTATTGTTGTTGGATAGGAAAGAGAGAAATAGAGAGAGGAGGGAAAGACAGAAAGGGGGAGAGAAAGACAGACACCTGCAGACCTGCTTCATCGCTTGTGAAGCGACTCCCCTGCAGGTGGGGAGCCGGTGGCTCAAACCAGGATCCTTCCACTGGTCTTTGTGCTTTGTGCCATGTGTGCTGAACCCACTGCGCCATGGCCTGACTCCCTTGAACCTGGGCTTTTGGAGCCTCATACACGAGAGTCACTTTGCATAACCATTATGCTATCTACTCTCTGCCCACTGGTGAATTTTTGACTGAAGATGAGAGACAAAGAGAAGCTTCAACAGCCATGAAGCTTCCCTATGAAGGTGGAGATAGGGGTGGGGGGTTGGGGGGTCTAGAACCTGGATCTTCAAGCGTGATAACACGTTCACTTAACCAGATGACCACCACCAGGCCCCTCAGTCTCATATTTTTTATTTTTCTCTATTTTCCTTTTGCCAGCAAGGTTATTTGTGGGGCTCAGTGTCTGCACCCTGTGGCCTTTTTTTTTTTTTTAAATTATCTTTATTGGATAGAGACAGCCAGAAATTGAGAGGGGAGGGGAGATAGAGAGGGAGAGAGAAAGAGAGACACCTGCAGCACTGCTTCACCACTTGCAAAGCTTTCCCCCTGCAGGTGGGGACCAGGGGCTTGAACCTGGGTCTTTGAGCACTACAGTATGTGCACTTAACCAGGTGCGCCACTGCTTGGACCCTATTTTTTTAAATTAATTTATTTTTTAACCAGAGCAGCGATCAGCTCTGGCTTATGGTGGTGTGGGGACTTTGGAGCCTCAGACGTGAGAGTCTGTTTGCATAACCATTATGCTATCTACCCTCCACCCAGCCTCCTGTTTTATTGTTTGTTTGTTTCATGTTGGGAAAATAAGGGGCAAGACAAGTTGGTCACAGGCTAGCACAAGCCAATTGAAATCTCTAAGAGGAAAAACTAATCACCAGTGACGGAGGAGTCCGGGGCTGAGGGCAGTATAGATAGGACAGGGCAGAGCTGGGGTGGGGCTGGATCTGCCACAAAGAAGCTGAGGAGAAGCTCCCCAGGAGATGGACACTGTCTTGGTGGTTACATGGCCATGTGCATTTGTCAAAAACAAAGAGTTAAAAATAAGGTCCCAAGAGGACACTCACTGGGGTGGTGTCCATGGACTCTATTTTGGACATTAATTTGCATGACACAGGTGGCCATGCTTGGAGGGGACAATTGGCACTGAATGTGTTTTACCGCCTGTCAGCTTGACGTCAAAGAGAAAAACAGTGCGGATAAATATAGCTTCAGGTGACGGCGCCACTGTGAGGAGGAAACATTCTGCTACCAGTGGCCCCTCTCTGAAATGCATCAGATTTTTTATTTAATTACCACCCCATGGATTTTTTTTTCTTTCCCTCTTTTTCCCCCTCCAGGGTTATTGCTGGGACTCGGTGACTACACTACAATTCCACTGCTCCTGGAGAACATTTTTCTCCCATTTTATTGGACAGAACAAAGAGAAATTGAGAGGGGAGGGGGAAATAGAGAGGCAGAGAAAGACAGACACCTGCAGACCTGCGTCACTGCTTGTCAAGCATCTCCCCTGCAGGTGGGGAGCCGGGGGCTTGAACCGGGATCCTTGTGTGGGTCCTTGCACTAAGTGCACCAGCCCCTGAGCCTTTTTTTTAATTTGACACAGACAGGGATTGAGAGGGAAGGAGGAGGCAGAGAAAGAGAGAAAGAGAAAGAGAGAGCTGCTTCGCTGTTCATGAAGCTTCCCCCCCCTGAAAGTGGTGAGCCGGGGGCTTGAACGTGGGTCCTCTGGCACAATAAGGAGTGAGCAGGTGCACCACCTCCTGGAATAAGACAGACTCAGGGAGGCGCAGTGAAACAGCGAGGCTGACAGGTGGGGTGAAGCCAAGGAAGTGTTAGTGCTAAGGCCGCCCAGTGAGGGAGGCATGTCTTTTCAGTGAGTGGTTGTGGGGTCACCTGGTGTATGGCCATCACAGGCCCTGGCAGCCTCACGCCCAGGATATAAGCAAGAGAGGTGAGGACATAGGCCCACAGGAAGCCATGGGCATAGATTATCTTTTCTTTTTTTCTAATCTCTCTCTCTTTTTAAAAAAATATTTTTATTTATTTATTTTAATATTTATTTATTTCCTTTTT
The DNA here is from genome assembly GCF_950295315.1 of Erinaceus europaeus. Lineage (NCBI taxonomy): Eukaryota > Metazoa > Chordata > Mammalia > Eulipotyphla > Erinaceidae > Erinaceus > Erinaceus europaeus. Next base: position 7,330,139 of record NC_080176.1, read on the forward strand.
GTTACCCTTGTTTTTATTATTGTAGTTATTATTGCTGTTGATGTTGTTGTTGGGTAGGACAAAGAGAAATGGAGAGAGGAGGGGAAGACAGAGAGGGGAAGAGAAAGACAGACACCTGCAGACGTGTGAAGTGACTCCCCTGCAGGTGGGAAGTCGGGGGCTCGAACCGCGATCCTTACACTGGTCCTTGTGCTTTGCACCACATGTGCTTAATCCACTGTGCTACTGCCTGACTCCCGGGCATGGATTTTCACAGCAAAGTGATTCATAAGAGTCCAAAGATGGAAGTGGACCAAGAAGCTCGGTCATGGCTATGGCGGATCCTTTGTAGCTCATTTTCAAACCCCAGACACCATATGGGAAGCGCATTGGTGCTGGGGGGGAGCTCTGGTGCACCCTGGTCTCTCTCTAGCACTCTATCTTTAAAATTATCTTTTTTTTGGGGGGGGGAGGTCGGGCGGTGGCGCAGTGGGTTAAGCGCATGTGGCACAAAGCACAGGGACCGGCGTAAGGATCCCGGTTCGAGCCCCCGGCTCCCCACCTGCAGGGGAGTCGCTTCACAGGCGGTGAAGCAGGTCTGCAGGTGTCTATCTTTCTCTCCCCTTCTCCGTCTTCCCCTCCTCTCTCCATTTCTCTCTGTCCTATCCAACAACGAATTGCGTCAACAAGGGTAATAATAATAACCACAACGAAGCTACAACAAAGGCAACAAAAGGGGGAAAAAAATGGCCTCCAGGAGCGGTGGATTCATGGTGCAGGCACCGAGCCCAGCAATAACCCTGGAGGAGGAAAAAAAAATTTTTTTTCTTTTTTTTTTTAACATTATCTTTATTTATTTATTGGACAGAGTCAGAAACTGAGAGGGAAGGGGGAGCTAGATAGGAAGAGAGACAGAGAAACACAGCCCTGCTTCACCACTTGCAAAACTTTTCCCCTTGCATGTGGGGACTAGGGACTTGAACCAGGGGTCCTTGTGCATTGTAACCTGTGCGCTCAACCAGGTGCGCCACGGCCCAGGCCCTCTCTCTCTTGATGAAAGGGTGACTTAGGGTGCTGGAATTCCACACGTGTGTGAGGCTCTGGACTCCAAAAAAAGAAAAATAAATGAATAAATCAATAAAAAGGAACTGACATAAAGTCCGTCCGTTGGTAAGGGATAAAGAAAAGCAGTCTTAGTCATTCACCGTAGGGACTATTCACGGGAAATAAAAAGCAGTGAGGTTTCCGCATTCGGTTTGGCATGGCCAACACCACAGGCAGTGGAAGGAAGGACTCAGCCCTGAGGAGCAGGTACTCTGCAGCTGTTTCCACGGGCACCTTCACAGCAGGCGGGGCTGCAGACAGGAAGCCAGCCGGTGAGGGCTGCCAGGGGTTGAAGGGGGCTGGAGAGTAGGGGAGTGATGAGGGGGTCCAGGCTGTTGTCCTGGTGAGGTGCTCAGGCTCGCACACCCCTGTGACTGTGCTGAAGAAGCGAGGCTTACATATGATAGAAGGCTCGCTAAGGTGGTTTAAAAATGTGCAGGAGGAAGGAGGTTAGGTGGTAGCACATTGGGTTAAGCACACGTGCCAACAAAGCTCAAAAACTGGTGTAAGGATCCTGGTTTGAGCCCCGGTGAAGCAGGTCGGCAGCTGTCTTTCTTTTTTAAAATTTTATTATCTTTATTATATATATATTATAAAGATATATAATATCTTTATAATATATATATATAATACATAGAAACTGTCAGAAATCAAAAGGGTGGGGGAGATAGAGAGGGAGCGAGACAGAGAGACACCTGCAGCCCTGCTTCACCACTCATGAAACTTCCTTCCCTGAAGGTGGGGACCAGGGGCTTAAACCTGGGACCTTGTGCACTGAAATGTGGGCACTTAACCAAGTGCGCCACCACCTAGCCCCTAGGTGTCTATCTTTCTCTCCCCCTCTCTGTCTTCCCCTCCTCTGTCCATTTCTCTCTGTCCTAATGATGACAGCAATAACTATAACAACAATAATAACTACAACAAGCAACAAGGAAAACAAAAGGGAAAACAAATAAATATTTTAAATATATATATTTATTATTAAATGTTAAATAAATAGTATTAAATATATATTTAAATCAAAACACTGCTCATCTCTGGCTTATGGTGGTGCTGGGGATTGAACCTGGGACATAAGAGACTCGGGAATGCTATCTCCTCCCCCCACCCTCAACAGTGTCTTTCATATCTCTTTGCACACTTTTTCCTCCATGTTCCTCCTGGCAAACTCCTATTCCTCCTTCAGAGCCCTGTGTAAGCTGGATCTCATCTGTGGAGATGCCCCTGGATTCTTCTCCAATGAACAGGCAGAGATTGTTTTTTTGTTTGTCTTGTTTTGTTTATTTTCCCTGCATTTCTATGCCACTGTGTGTACAGCTGCAAAGCCAGGCTCCCCTTCTCTCTGAGGCCCAGAGCATGATGGGATTGTGTTGCTCTAAATAAAACTAAGCCTGACGCCATGCCCTCAGGCCTCGAAGTGTGATGACTTGCACTCAGTGGTGTTTGGGGTCTTTCTCTCCCTGTCCCCAGTGTAAATAAAGGCCAGGGTGGAGGTGACCCCAAGCAAGAGAGCAAGGGTCCTGTGTCCCCAAACTGTGAAAGGCCCCACCATATGGCCACTGTCCCTTTGTCTACCCCCTCCCCCACCCCAGCTCCTTCACATCTGGGCACGAGAGCCCCAGCTGGGGCTGGGGGGAATCCTGGGGCCATTCTGCTGGGGTCCTGCCAGCTCTCTGGGCACTGAGAAGCACCACCACCCCCAGACCCCCAGACCCCTTCATGTTAGGAGAGCTCTCCTTCAATGCCCCCGCCCCCCTTCTTCCTAGGCCTTTCTCCCATTTCCCTTTCTCCCTGGAAGGAGAAGGAGGTTTCACTGGAAACACAGTCCCTGCTGGCCTGGCTGTGGGGCGGGAGTGGGTGTGGGACCAGCTCTCACTGGCTTCTCTGGCCTTGCACACCCAGTTCTGCATCAGCCAGCACAGACCTCATCATCCTTCCTTGCCCCTGCGGGTCCTCTGAGGCCAACAGCTCTCTCTCTCTCTCTCTCTGTAATTTTTTATCTTTATTTATTTATTGGATACAGACAGCCAGAAATTGAGAGGAAAGGGAGTAATAGAGAGGGAGAGAGAGAGAGACACCCACAGACCTACTTACCACTCGTGAAGCTTTCCCCCTGCACGTGGGGACTGGGGGCTTGAACCCAGGTCCTTGTGTATTATAACATGTGCACTCAACCAGGTGCGCCACCAACCAGCCCCTCCAAGAGCTAGCACTCCCCCTCCAAGGCTCCAAAGGGCCAAGAGAGTTTTTTTTCTCACTGCATGGCATCTCTTACATTTCTCAGAGCCCCAGTAGGATGGTTCAGTGGAAGAGAGGCCATGCATGATAATTAGTTAGTCAGTTAGTTAAGTCTGACGGATGGCACACCAGAGTCTCCCCTCGTGTTGTGGTCTTCCCATAAGATGCTAGGGCTCAAACCTGGACTACAGGTATTGCAAGGCGTGCACCCTTCCTGGTGAGCTATCAAGGTCCTAATGCAAGGATCTTAAAAGCAACCAGAGAAATGTACCTTGCCAAGTACAAGAAACCCCATAGACTATCAGGTGTGTGTGTGTGTGTGTGTGTGTGTGTGTGTGTTCCCCCTAAGAGAAACTTTAGAAGCCAGAAAAGAGCTGCAGGCTATACTCAAAAGTGTCAACAGGAAATAACTTAAACTCAAGAATTTTCCACCTGGAAAGATGATCACTCACAGCTGAAGGACAGAGTAAACTTTCCGGAGAAGCAAATGTTAAAGGAATGCACTGTCACTGAGCCAGCCTTGCAAAAAACAGGAAAGGGACATCGTTAAACTTGAGAAGCAATGGAGGGGCCGGGTGGTGTCGCACCTGGTAGAGCGCACATGTTACAATACACAAGGACCCTGGTTCGAGCCCCCAGTCCCCACGTGCAGGGAGGATGCTTCATGAGTGGTGAAGCAGGGCTGTAGGTGTCTTTCTGCCTCTCTTTCTCTCTATCTCCTCCTTCCCTCTTGATTTCTGTCTGGGTCTTTCCAATAAGTAAATTAAAAGATTAAAAAAAGAAAAACTTTAAAGTGGTCCAGGAAGGGGCACAGTAGATAAAGCACTGGACTCTCAAGTATGAGGTCCCAAGTTCAATCCCCAGCAGCACATCTGCCAGAATGATGTCGGGCTCTTTCTCACTCTCCTATCTTTCTCATTAATAAATAAATAAAATATTTTTAAAAAGTTGACAAAAATCTAAAAAAAAAGCGATAGCATTCATAAGAAAGTATTTAATGTATTAAGTGAGGGGGAAGCTCATGGGTGACAAAATAAAAGCAGTGGCTTGAGGGTTGGGCGGTAAATAGCATAATGGTTATGCAAAGAGACTCTCTCATGCCTGAGGCTCCGAAGTCCTGGGTTCAGTCCCCCCACACTACCATAAGCCAGAGCTGATCAAGTGCTCTGGTAAAATAATAATAATAAAATGAAAATTAGTACATAAAAAAATCAGTGGCTTGATAACTTACTGAGCAAGCTCAGAGATTAAAGCCACTACTTGACATATATCATCAAACAAACAAAAGACACCATCTGGCTTTTTGTTCAGTTTTCTTGTACATCCCTGCTCCTTTGATGGAGACATCTCATAATCGAAATCACAATTTGGGGTTTAGCTCCCTGTTTTCTGGCGAAGAAACGGTGACATACCTACCATTCATTCACCTTGGTTTTCCCGGAATTTCTAATTCCATTTTCAGCACATTGCTCTTTCTCTAGCCTCAGAGACTTATCCTCCTTCTCTTTCTCTCTCTCTCTCTCTTTCTCTCTGTGTGTTGCTGAGGGAAAGGGGGGAAGGGCGGGGAAGGTCATGCTTCTCTTGTTTCTGGTTAATTTTGTGGCTAGGCAAGATTTCGTGGGAAAGACAAATGCACATGACAGACATATTTTTACCGCAGTGACTACCGGTCCTTGAGTGGCAGGCACAGGGTGCCTTGGGAGGGGCTCCTGGGGGCAGAGCCAAGACTAGCTGGAAAGTGAGGGGTGCTGGGGTGGGGCAGGGAGGGGAGCAGACACCAGGCTCTGCCTGCTCTCCTGTCTCTGAGATCTGTCCCCTTTCAGCTTCATCGCTGCCAGGAGCTGCCCCGTGTCTGTGCTTGTCTGTGACGGTGTTTCTCAGGTCCACACTAAGCATGCTCTCTGGGTCTTCTCTGTCTAGGCCTCAACCAGCTTCCTCCACCCCTGCACCTGCCCACTTACCATGAAACATGCTCCTGAATTGGCCACTTATGTTCCAGGAGCCTCCATGCTACCTCTTGCTCTCAATGCCTGTCCGGCCTTCTACATGGGATCTTTCTTCACGTCTTTCCCCTCTGGCATCTTCTGCGCGTTTCCAGTTCATTCCTCTTAGCCAAGTCAAGCCTGTGAGGGAGCTTCAGTGATAGATAACAACCCATAGGGCTGGGGAGACAGCATCATGGTGAAGCAAAGAGACTCTCCTGCCTGAACTTCTGAGGCCCCAGGTTCAAGCTCCCACGCCACCATCAGCCAGAGCTGAGCAGGACTCTGGAAAAACAAAAACAAAAACAGAACCAACTTCACAAAGAATATAAAGTCCCTGGCTGTTTTCCTTGGCTCTGTGCCCCCCTGCCCAGTGGGAGTGCATTCCTTTTCGACCCCAGCTCTGTGGGGCTGAGCCCAACATCTTCTGTCAGCCTTGCCCGCCCTTCCGTGGCCTGTGTCTCCTGACCCACAGCCAGTGGGCAGGTCCCCCTGCTCTCTCTCAGACCCCACTCCCAGTCCCAAACACCCAGGCAAGAGTCATTCTGGGTTTCCAACCATAGCTAGTGGTGGCACCATTCAATTAAGGAGGGTGACTTTCCTCTTGTCATTTCTTAAGACAGTACTAGATGTCACAAGCTGTCCATGCAACTTCTCTGTCTTCATGTCTCTTCCGTTTCCCGCCCCTCCCTTTCCTTCCCCTCCCTCCCTCTCCTCTCTCTCTCTCTCTCTTATTTATTTATTTACTTACTTACTTTTACCAGAGCACTGCTCAGCTCTGGTTTATGGTGGTGCAGGGGATTGAACCTGGGACTTTGGAGCCTCAGGCATGAGAGTCTGTTTGCATAACAATTATGCTATCTACCCCTGTCCTTTTATTTATTTTTTATTGCCATCAGAGTTATCTCAGGGGCTTGATGCCAGCTCTGTGGATCCACAGCTCCTGGTGGCCATTTTTTCCTAATTTTTATAGAGTCGGGCAGAGAGAGGTTGGGGAGATAAAAAGATAGAGAGAGACACCTGTAGACCTGCTTCACCTCTCATGAAATGTCCCCTTTATAGATGGGAGTAGGGACTCAAACTCAGGTCCTTGCACTTGATAATATCTCTTCTTTCCCCTCCCTTTTCCTCCCCTTCCTTTTTCCTCTCTCCCTGCTACCAGGGTCACCACTAAGGTTCAGTACCTACAAGACTCTATCATTCCCTGTGGCTGTTTGTTTACACTTTATTTATTTATTTTCTTTTTATTTGATTGGACAGAGAGAAATCAAGAGGTGGTGCGGGGTGGTGGTGGGAGGAGATAGAGAAGAAGACAGAGAGAGAGAGAGAGACACCTACAGCACTGCTTCACTCCTGCAGTTGTGGACCCAGGGTTCGAACCTGGGTCCTTCTGCATGGTAGCATGTGTGCTTAACAAGATGTGCCACCAACAGCCCTGGCTATATTGTTTTCTAGAGGTTGGGAGAGGGAGAGAGGGACAAAGAGGAGAGACTCGTCTCCTGCAGCACCGCTCCACAACTTGTGGAAGCTTCCTTCCTGCAGGTAGGGACTGGGTGGACTTGAACACACCAGAAAATGTGTGTGCTAGGGAGGGGGAGACAGCATAATGGCTGTGCAGAGAGACTCTTAAGCCTGAGGCTTCAAGGTCCATGTTCAAACACCCACTCACCCCACCAGCCCTTTGCCCTTCACCACCTGAGATGAGCAGTGCTCTGGGGAAAAAAGGGGGCCGTGGGATGCAGGCGGTAGCACATGGGGTTAAGCACACATGGTGCGAAGCACAAGAACCTGTGCGATGATTCTAGTTCAAGGCCCGGGTTCTCTTCACTGGGTCGCTTCACAGGCGGTGAAGCAGGTCTGCAGGTGTCTCTCTTTCTCTCCCCCTCTCTGTCTTCCCCTCCTCTCTCCATTTCTCTCTGTACTATCCAACAATAACAGCAACAACGACTAATAATAACAACGACAATGATAAAGAACAAGGGCAACAAAAGGGGAAAATGGCCTCCAGGAGCAGTGGATTCGTAGTGCAGGCACCGAGCCCCAGCAATAACCCTGGAGGCAAAACAAAACAAACACAAACCAAACCAAACCATGTGTGCTCTACTGTGTGAGCCACCAGCCTGTCCCTGTGTTTGTGTCCCTCTGTGGACTGTTTCCACCCCACCCACACACATCTCTGTTCTGCTTCAGGCTCTGATATCTGCCTCTTATCTCTGTTTCTTTCTTTCTTTTTGCAGTTCTCCTTTTTCCTCTCCCTCTCCCCCTTTTTCTTCCCTCTCAATTTCTGTCTTTATCAAGACAAAATAAAAATATAAAAAAGCTATATATGTATGATGAGATAAGCATAAGTTTGTAGAATTATGGAGCAAAGGAACAAACCCTTAGTAGCTTATAATTAGTACTTGCTGCTTTTGGAAGATGATGATGGTGAGTTCATACTGACAATCCTGTATAATGTATAGATGTCCATTGTGGTTTTCAAAATCAGTTTCAGATTTATCTCTCTACCCACTTATTAAAGGAACTAAAACAAACCAATAGTGCTGTTTCTTTTTTTTAATTATATTTTTATTTCCTTTACTGGGGGATTAATGTGTTACAGTCGACAGTAAATACAATAGTTTAAACATGCATAACACGTCCCAGTTTTCCACATAACAATACAACCAACCTCCACTCTGCCATCATGTTCCAGGACCTGTATTCTCCCCCCTCCCTCACCCACCACAGAGTTTTTTACTTTAGTGAAATATCTCTTTTTCTATGGGCAGCCTCTATCTGTGGGACTTTCCCTGGCTCCTCTTTATGGCCAGAAGTGAATCCAAAATGTCACTGGCTTCGAAGCTTTCTGGGAAAAATGATAATCCCTTTGGGCATTGGGCAGTGAGGGCTGCTGATACTGGCCTCCGTCCATCATGATTCATTCTCTAGGTGGGGACCACTGCGGGCTTGAATGACACAGGAGGGAAGCAGGGGTCCAGTGGCCTGGAGGAGGCTCAGGGGTGAACTCAGGATGTGTGTGAGGTCCTGAGTTCAAGCCTCAACTCCACATGTATCAGAATGATACTTGGTTCTTCTCCTAAATACATGAGTAAATATTGTTTTCACATTTCTTTTATTTGATAGGACAGAGAGGGATTGATAGGGGAGGAAGGTGGGAGGGGGGAGATAGAGAAGAAGAGAGAAAGAGAGACACCTAAAGGCCTGCTTTACTGCTAGTGAAGCATTTTCCCTTGCAGGTGAGGGGCTGAGGGCTCAAACCCAGGCCTTTATGCATGGTAATATATGAGCTCAGCTGGATATCGTGGAGCTCTTAATTTGTGACAGACACCAAAAGGAGGGTTTGATTTCTCAGCCTCCCAAGCCAACCCACTTGCAAGCCTCTTATTTAACATCATACAGAGACAGCAAGAAGCAGCAGTTTGCAACTAAGTGCCCACTGTCCCTGATGGAATTAATAATTTGTAGATCAGACAAAAGGACCCAGAGAAACTTCTGGACCAAAGGGGAAGAAAAGAGAGGAGAGAAAAGTCTTTTTCTTTTGGCCATTTGAGAAGAAACTCACGTCAAGTGGGAATGACTTGCAGTCTGCTCCCGTTGAGAGAGAGAGAGAGAGAGAGGGAGGGAGGGAGGGAGGGAGGGAGGGAGAGAAAGGTCTTGTTGGCATCATGGACCTATCAGAGCCTGGGATGTGGGATGTGTGGGTAAAGTTAAGTGTTCTAGAAACTTCTCAAAACTTCTTGTGCTAAGAGGCAGATTCTGCTCCGTCATGCCAGGACAGAACTTCACACTTATCCTGTGTCCAGGAGGTGTCCAGACTGCTGGTCCACACACAGCTCTCGGACAAGCAAGTCTAGAACATTTCTTGTGGGGTAAGAGGCACCACTGCAGTTCAAATGCCTTTCTTTCCTTCTTTCTTCCTTCCTTTCTTGTCTTTTTCTTTCTTTCTTTTTTTTTTTTTGCCTCCAGGGTTGTTGCTGGGGCTCAGTGCCTGCACTATGAATCCACTGCTTCTGGTGGCCATTTCTTTCCTTTTTATTGAATATGATACAGAGAAATTGAGAGAGGAGGGGGAAATAGACAGGGAGAGAAAAAGATTATTTCTCCCCAGACGATAACTTGCGTCCACCTGCATATCAGATTTCAGGCTCAGGGGAAAAAAGAAAAAAAAAAACTAGTATAGCCACAGGCCTTTTGGAATATAACTAAAATATGCCTACTAGCTATCTACAAAATGGAGGACCCCCCCCCCCACTCTTCGTCTGCACTATTCCAGCCTTTAGGTCCATGATTGTTCAACAATTTGTTTGGCTTTGTATGCTAACTCTCTTTTCAACCACCAGGTTCCGGATGCTAGCAGGATGCTGACCAGACTTCCCTGGACAGACAACCCCACCAATGTGTCCTGGAGCTCCACTTCCCCAGAGCCCTGCCCCACTAGGGAAAGAGAGAGACAGGCTGGGAGTATGGATCCACCTGTCAATTCCCATGTTCAGCGGGGAAGCAATTACAGAAGCCAGACCTTCCACTTTGTGCAACCCACAATGACCCTGGGTCCATGCTCCCAGAGGGACAGAGAATGGGAAAGCTATCAGGGGAGGGGGATGGGATATGGAGATTGGGTGGTGGGAATTGTGTGGAGTTGTACCCCTCCAACCCTATGGTTTTGTTAATTTATCCTTTCTTAAATTAAAAAAAAAAGCTATTCATGAAGAAAATAAAAATAAATAAATAAATAAATAAATAAAATATTTTTAAAAAAAAGACTCTAGGAATTGTATGACATTTTCATTTCTTCCATACTTACTGAAGTGAATCTTTTTAAAAAATATTTTTGGGAGTCGGCCGGTAGCACAGCGGGTTAAGCACAGGTGGCGCTAGGCACAAGGACCAGTGGAAGGATCCCGGTTGGAGCCCCCGGCTCCCCATCTGCAGGGGAGTCACTTCACAGGCGGTGAAGCAGGTCTGCAGGTGTCTGTCTTTCTCTCCCCCTCTCTGTCTTCCCCTCCTCTCTCCATTTCTCTCTGTCCTATCCAACAACGATGACATCAATAATAACTACAACAACAAAACAACAAGGGCAACAAAAGGAATAAATATATAAATTAATTAAAAAAAATAAATAACTTAAAAAAATTTTATATTTTTGGCAGAGGACCTAGTGGGGGTTGTATTGTTATGTGGAAAACTGAGAAATGTACAAACTAATTGTATTTACTGGCAACCGTAAAACATTAATCCCCCAATAAAGGGAAAAAAAGTCTTTTTAAAAAAGGCAGTTTCAGTATGTCAGTAAAAAAATTTATTTATTTATTTGTTTTTCTTTTAAAATATTTATTTATTTATTCCCTTTTGTTACCCTTGTTTTATTGTTGTAGTTATTATTATTATTACTATTGTATGA
>NC_080176.1:7345845-7355013 GCF_950295315.1 Erinaceus europaeus
GACCTTGAATATTTGAAACAAAACTTTGAGGTTACATAACATTCTGCAGAATTTATTTTTTTAAAACTTATTCTGGCCATCGGTTCTCCGTTGTAAATATTTGGAGACAATTAAGTTGTTGTCATCTTCCCCAAAAGAATTAAGGTTCTGAACCGCTTCCTTGTACGCTAGCTGGTGTACCTCTCTGATTATTGTCCCAGACAATTCCCAGAAGTGGAGTTATGAGGTCCGAGATCATGGAATTTTTTAAAGAGATTTATTTAGTTACAGAGAATTTGAAGTGAAAAAAAAATAAAAGCAGTTCCACCCTCCAAGATTAACTGTTGTTAAGATGCTGACATATTGGCCTGTCTTCTTTTTTTCCACTAAGGTTATTGCTGGGTCTGGGTGTCTGCACAATTCCACTGCTTTCACTGGCCATTTACCTCCCCCCTTTCCTTCTTTCTATCCCCTTTTCTTTATTTCATTCTCTCTTTCTTTTCTTTTTTTGCCTCCAGGGTTCTCGCTGAGGCTTGGTGTCTGCACTACAAATCCACTCCTCCTGGTGGCCATTTTCCCCATTTTTTTTGTTGGATAGGACAGAAAGAAATTGGGAGAGGAGGGGAAAATAGAGAAGAGGAGAGAAAGACACCTGCAGACGTGCTTCACCGCTTGTGAAGTGACCCCCCCCCCCACATACACACATAGGTTGGGAGATGGGGCTTGCACCGGGATCCTTGAGCCGGTTTTTGTGCTTTGTACTATGTGCACTTAACCCAGTGCACTACAGTTCGACTCCCTTGTTCTGTCTCTCTCTCTCTCTCTCTCTCTCTCTTTTTTTTTTTTAGCCTCCAGCGTTATTGCTTGGGCTCCGTGCCTGCACTACGATTCCACTGCTCCTGGAGGCCATTTTTGTTGCCCTTGTTGTTGTTATTGTTGCCATTGCTGTTGGAGAGGACAGAGAGAAATCGAGAGAGGAGGGGAGACAGAGAGGGAGAGAGAAAGACAGACACCTGCAGACCTGCTTCACCGCCCGTGAAGTGACCTTCCTGCAGGTGGAGAGCCAGGGGCTTGAACCAGGATCTTTATGCTGGTGGGTGCTTGTGTTTTGTGCCATGTGTGCTTATCCGCTGCACTACTGCCCAACCCCCATTCTCTCTTTAAGAGCATTTTTTCTTTTTTTTTTTTTTTTACATTTTATTTATTTATTATTGGAGAGAGACAGAGAGAAATTGAGAGGTGAGAGGGAGATAGAGAGAGAGACAGAGAGACACCTGCAGCACTGCTTCACCATTTATGAAGCTTTCCCCCTGCAGGTGGGGACCAAGGGCTTTGAAGCTGGCTCCTTGTACACTGTAGCATACTGTGCGCTTAACCAGGTGCGCCACCATCTGGCCCTCCCTTTTTATTTCTTGTTGATAAAGGGTGAGAGATAGATTGAGGTGCAGGGAGATAAAGAAAGAGAGACACCTGCAGCACTGATTCACCACTCATGAAGCTTTCCCCCTACAAATGGGGACTGGGAGCTCAAACCCGGGTCCTTGTGCACTGTAACATGTGTACTCAGCCAGGTGCACCACTACCCGGCCCTGTCTGTTAGTGTTTAGCAGAACCTCAGCTCTGAATTTCCTTAATCAACTTTACTTTCACGTTTTTTTCCTTTGTTATTTTTTTCCCATTCTGCTTTCTCCTGGCATACTTAGTTATTATCTTTCCACCTCTTAATTTTTTAAATATTTATTTTATTTATTTATTCCCTTTTGTTGCCCTTGTTTTACTGTTGTAGTTATTATTGTTGTCGTAGTTGTTGGATAGGACAGAGAGAAATGGAGAGAGGTGGGGAAGACTGAGAGGGGGAGAGAAAGATAGACACCTGCAGACCTGCTTCACCGCTTGTAAAGTGACTCCCCTGCAGGTGGGGAGTCAGGGCTCGAACCGGGATTCTCATGCCGGTCCTTGTGCTTTGCGCCACCTGTGCTTAACCTGCTGTGCTACAGCCCGACTCCCACCTCTTAATTTTTTTACCCCACCAGGGTTACCACAGAGACTTGGTGCCTCTGTGAAGAATCCACAGCTCCTGGTGTTAGTTTAGCTTTTTTTTTTTTTTTATTTTTCTCACAGAAGAAAGAGAAATTGAGAGGGAAATAGAAATGAGGGAGAAAGAGACACACCTGCAACACTACTTCATTATTTGTGAGGCATCCTTCTTGCAGGTGGGGACTGGGAGCTTGAACCCAGGTCCTTGCACTTGGTAATGTGTCTCCTCTACTTGGTGTACCACCCAGCGCCTCTACTTCTTAAATTGAACGCCTCAAATTTGGTTTTCGTGTTTCATAATAAGTACACATATGCTGCAAATTCTCCTCCAATTGTTATTTTACTTGGCTCACACATGTTTTGTTATATCAGGCTGTTATCTGAAAAATATGTTGTTAAATTGGTTTTCTTTTTTATCAGTTTTCAGTTTCCAAATATGTTTTTCCTCTTTTTTTTTTTTTTTCCCCTCCAGGGTTATTGCTGGGGCTTGGTGCCTGCACCATGAAGCCACTGCTCCTGGAGTCTATTTTTTTCCCCCTTTTGTTGTCCTTGTTGTTTTTGCCCTTGTTGTGGTTATTATTGTTGTGGTTTTTGCTGTTGTTGTTGTTGGATAGGACAGAGAGAAATTGAGAGAGGAAGGGAAGAAGACAGAGAGGGAGAAAGAGAGACAGACACCTGCAGACCTGCTTCACCGTTTGTTAGGAGACTCCCCTGCAGGTGGGTAGCCGGGAGCTCAAACTGAGATCCTTGAGCCGGTCCTTGCACTTCATGCCATGTCCACTTACCCCGCTGTGCTACCACCCGACCCCCATGTTTTCCCTTTTAAATAAAGTATAATAATGCCTTGAGAGGTGGCGCAGTGGACACTGCATTGAACACCCGTGCATGGATTTGCAGCGCCACATGTGCTACAGCGATGCTCTGGTTCTGTTCTCCTCTCTCTTATAAGCATGCATGTATATATATCCAGAGCGCTGCTCAGCTCTGGCTTATGGTGGTGTGGGAGATTGAACCTGGGACTTTGGAGCCTCAGGCATGAGAGTCTCTTTGCATAACCTTTATGCTACCTACCCCTGCCCAAATACATACATCTTTAAAAATGTGTAATAAAATCTTTCCCTAAGGAAAAAGGTATTTGAATTTCACAAGCACCCAATTTAAGAAATACAACTCAAACTTAATGCCTATCATCGTTTATTTTTCACCAGATGTACGAGATTAAAAAAAAAAAAAAAAAAAAACAAGTACACCATCCCATCTTCCTGGCTTCCTCCCTCAGAAGAGACGGCAGTTACTAATTTAGGGCAGATTCTGCGTGTTTCACTTTGGCTCTCTTTTTTTTGTTGTGGTGCTCGGTGAATGTGGTCTATAGATTCTCGGGAATTCACTGAGGCTTCTTTTGTGGCTAGTACCTAGTCAGTTTCTGAAAAACGTTCCAGGCACGTTTGAACAACACAGATGTGCTCAAGCTCTCTGTCAAAAAGACAGACCTAAGCTCTATCAGATCACTTCCTCTGGGATAGCTGCTCAAGTCTTTCTTCTTCTTCTTCAAGCAAAAGACCAAGCCCCAGAGTTTATGAGTTGGCTTCAAGCTTCCACCCTGGTGAAGTCCTTGGTCAGTCATCACAGAGAAACATAGCTGAGGTTATTACACTTTATAGGGATGACTTTTAGAGACACCTGAATGGCCTCAGCTATCCTCTGGCAGTCCAATGTTTGGCACATGGAAGGTTCTAGCAGAATCTCATTGAACCAACTAACGGGTTGTCTTCTGGGGGTGGGGTGGGGGTTGTGTCACACCAAGGTAGGACAGTCCCTCTGTGGTGCTTGTGAGGGGACCAGGTCCTCTCCACATATTGCTGCTTCAACCTGAGCTAGACCCTCTTCTCCCCACTTCGGTATCTGTCTGTTCCAAATCTCCCAATTCCACACCCATCCAGCATCTCCCCAATTCCTTTCTGCAGCAGAGTAAGAGTTGGCTCCATTACAGAGTAAACAGGAATCATAAGGGCTGAGCCTTTGTGTCTAGCTGTATTTAGTGCCTTTCCTCCTTTCTGTTCTAGGTTATCAGTGACTAACCCTGCTTCCTTCTATCCTTGTCTCTACCCTCTCCGGCCTCTCTGCTTTTTATCCTATTCATTATTCCCTCTGTTTCCCAGACTTCCTTTTCCAAACCACCCTTCCTCAAAAGTAGTTGGCACACTCTTCCCCACCCCCCACAGGTCAATGGAGCTTCCTCTTCTTTCTCTTGGCTCTTATTGGCCACCAGGTTCTAAAGTGGTGTCCCATCCTTTGTGTAATGATCACAGCGTGTTTTTTCAAAGCCTTCTCCTGCCTAGTTGCCTCAGAGTCCACCTAGTCTTTCCTTTTGTCTTCTTTCTACCTTCTTCCTTGGCCCTTTGATCTTGAAGCATCAGTGATGGATCTAGTAGTTTCTACTCTCCGTCCACAGGTTTTTTATTTCTCTACATGCTAGAAAGTCACGTATATCATTACAGAGGAGTACAATTTCCGCTAAACTCTGCAAGGCACTACCAGGGAACAGAACTGACCCATTGTCTACAGACGACCCCATTTCCCAAGAAGGTGTCAAGACACTGCAGGGTCTGCCTGGAATGCTGTTTAACTACTGATAAGGAACTAGAGCTTTTACAAAACCATGCAGTGCCAATAAAACATAAATGATCTACTTGGGGCTGAGGTGACAGCATAATGGTTCTGCAAAAAGGCTCTCTTGCCTGAGGCTCTGAAACTTCCAGGTTCAATTCCCAGCACCATCTCAAGCCAGAGCTGAACAGTACTCTGGCAAAACAAACAAACAAACAAACAAACAAAAAATAGCAGCACGGTAAGAGGAGACACTGACACTTGTCCCTGTTCTAGAGCGAGTTTCCTAACATGGCCCCAGGGCTCAGCAGATGAGGCTCTGGAATAGCAACACTGGGTGAACCTCTTGACTCCATTCATTTCTATGAACTTCCCTGACTAGTGCAGCAATCACTTGCAAGGAGGCTGGTGTTTCTTCAGCACCTGTGTCCTCTCCTCTACACCCCGAGAACCTGCTCTTTTGCAGGGATCCTTGTCTTTTGCGTGATTGATTGCATGCTGTCAGGATTAGGATATGAGGCACTGCTTCATCCTGCAGGAATTAGGATCAGTTAACAGAAGGAGGAGTGGAGACCAAACGCATAGGGTCTGGAGACAGCGCCAAGGCTGCAAATGGGGGAAGCGCTCAGGCTTCTGTGTCCTCGTGGCTTTCCAGATCTGCAAATGGGGACACTGACTCCCGGGGACAGGACACTCGCTGGCGGCGTTGTGTGCAAGTGTGAATGTTACTTCCTCCTCTCCGGCGGCTCTGAGAAGCCAGGCGGAAGATGACAGGCTGAGCAGCCCCTTCCCATCCGGTCACCTTTCGGTGCCAGTGTGGCGGGAAAACATCCACGGCTTCGCCAAAGGCGCCATGGCGAGCGCAGGAAGTGCGTCACCCCGTGGGCGGTGCGAAAGACGGTTCTGACCAATGAAAGCGCCGCGTTTGGCGTTCGCTCCGCCCCCTGAGGGGCGGGGCCTGTCCCCGCCTTCCTGCCTTGGCCCGCGGCAGTCGGGGCTGCGCTGGGGGTCGCGGTGGGTAACTGGGGGCGCCCGGCTGGCGGGGAAGGAGGCGGCCGGGAGCGGAGAGTCCAAGGTGGGGGCTTCGGCGAGCCGGAAAGTGGGGGGCCGGGCCTCGGGGTCAGCCCGTGTGCTGTGACGGCGTGGGGGCCCGTCTGGGGAAACTGAGTCCCGAGGGGAGAAGTGCGGAGCCTCGGGTCTCGCCGGAGAGGCGTTTGCAAGCGTAAAAAGAGACGATTTTGATGAAAATAAAAGGAAAAACGTGAAATTGGCGCGGGGACCCAATGAGGGACCCAATGAGGGACCCGGACCTGCGGGCTGGGGTCGTCTGTGTCCTGGGTGATGCCCCATCCCACCCACCCCCGTGACACCTGCAGGATCGCGGGTCGAGGGGTCAAGGGTCAGCCCCACCAGAGGTCAGAGGTCAGGCTGCCCGATGCCCGGGTAGCTGAGTGACCCCGGTCAGAAGGTGGCTGCTGGCTCTTCCCTCCCAGCCCACCCGCCGTGCCCGGACCCCACGGAGAGCAGTTCCCCAGCTTTGGGGTCCGCACCCCCCTGCGCCCCCGGTCTCCTGTCACTCGGGGGTCTCGGGGTCTTGCAAGACACACCTGCCCGCAGGTAATGGGCTCCTGCCCTCCCCCCCCCCCCCAGCACCCCAGTTGTCACCGACAAGGGACTATTCTGCACAAGCAGCCCGTCTCCATTAAGTCACTGCCCTTGCCTAGCTCCTTTTTATTCTTTAAACCCCAAATCACAAGAGTTTGAGGTTTTTTGTTTTTTTTTGTTTCTGCCACTGCTGTACTAACACAGTGAGTCCGACGCCCCTACAGCCTTTTCTGTATTTATTTATTTATTTATTTATTTATTTATTTTTTAAATGGACACAGGCATGGAGAGGGAGAGAAGAGAGGCATGTAGACCACCGTTTGTTAGTTTTGTAAATATATTTAAAAAATATATATTTATTTCTTTATTCCCTTCTGTTGCCCTTGTTGTTTTATTGTTGTTATTGATGTCGTCGTTGTTGGATAGGACAGAGAGAAATGGAGAGAGGAGGGGAAGACAGAGAGGGGGAGAGAAAGACAGACACCTGCAGACCTGCTTCACCGCCTGTGAAGCGACTCCCCGGCAGGTGGGGAGCTGGGGGCTGGAACCGGGATCCTTCTGCTGGTCCTTGTGCTTTGTGCCACGTGCGCTTAACCCGCTGCGCTACCGCCCGACTCCCCGCCGTTTTTAAATTTATCGTTAGTTGATTTATTTTAATGTTTCCACCCCGGTTCATAACAGCTGGACCTCGGGAGCCTAGCTTGACTGGCTGCACCGTTCCTGGTGGCCACCCCCTTACCCCCCTCACTTTTTTTTTGTTTTGTTCTTTTTTTTTTTAATATTCCCTTGTGTTGCCTTGGTTTTTTATTTTATTTTTTTTATTGTTGTTTTATTATTTTGTTTATTGTTTTTTATTGTTGCCTGCTGTCGCTTCCTCTAGTCGCCAAATCTGGCCAGTTCCCATGGAAATTTGGATAATGTGGACATTCACAAGCATTTCTCCTTGACTCTGCATACGTGGCGATGCTCCTGGGTTGGTCACTTTTCAGGGGCTAAGCTGGTGCTGGGGTCAACGCCATCTGGCCGGGCTCGAACCCTCTGTGTGGTTGAATTGGGTTTGCTTGAGCCCCTCCCTGAGTGTAGCTGTGCTTGGGAAAGATGCCGGCCTTTCCTTCTCTGTTTGGAAATCTAGGTTTCCGAGTCCAGTCTGTGTCAGCCTTAGCAGATGATGCGGGGAGGGTTTGTGATTTCTCTGACTCGGGGTTTGTGTAAGATTTGAAATCGTTTCAAGTTGGTAGGAGTTTCATAGCGAATTAAAGAGTTTATTTGGTATGGAGATAAAGCCATCTCATAAAGTGTTCCCAATGCTGGTGAGATCATTTAAAGTATAAAAATGTAGTTTTGGATGAATGTCCTATGATTTTGGTCCTATTTAGAACTTAAGGTTATTATGTTGTTTAAAATGCTTGTATTTACAGTTAGTTTCCTTTTTTTTCTTTCCAAATATGTATATATATGTATTTTTCCAATTTTCTCTGAAAGACTTACCGAAAAGTTTAACCACTTGGGGGAAGTTTTTTTTTTTTTTTTTTTCCAGAGGATTATTTTGGTTTTGTTGATCTCAGATTAAAAAAAATTTTTTTTTTTTTATTTATCTATTCCCTTTTATTGCCCTTGTTGTTTTATTGTTGTAGTTGATCTCGGATTTTATGCTTCTTTTTTACTTCATTGATTGCTGCTCCTCATGTCCTTTAACTTTTTAAGATTTAATTTATTCTTTTTGTTTGTTTTTTATTTATTATTTTTATTTTTATTTATTTATTTCCCTTTTGTTGCCCTTGTTTTAGTTATTATTGTTGTTGTTATTGATGTCGTCGTTGTTGGATAGGATAGAGAGAAATGGAGAGAGGAGGGGAAGGCAGAGAGGGAGAGAGAAAGACAGACACCTGCAGACCTGCTTCACCGCCTGTGAAGCGACTCCCCTGCAGGTGGGGAGCCAGGGGCTCGAACCGGGATCCTTATGCCCGTCCTTGCGCTTGGCTCCACTTGTGCTTAATCCGCTGCACTACCGCTCGACCCTGTAAGTCATTCATTTTTATGCTCCTTTAAAAACAATGCAAGTATCCAGAGCTCTTCATTTTCCTTGGCTACTTTAGTTGTCTCTCATCAGTTTTTATATGTAGCGTTTTGTTATTTTATTCTTTTAGTTTAAAACATCTTCTAATTTCCATTATAATTCCTATTGGAAATGATTTAGAGAACTTTTTTTTTAATTTTTTAAGTTTTTTTTTTTTTTTTAGAGCGCTTTCTTAAACCCCGGTCTTTTTTTTTTTTTTTTTTTTTAAATCTTTTTGCTTCTAGTTTCCACTGTTAGTGCCGTGGTATCAGAGAACACAATCAAGTTTGAGATGTTTGTGTTTAGTGAAGCTAGCGCTTTCTGGTTCCGTGTGTGGCATTGTATAGCTGCCCTGAGTGTGGTTTAAGAGTTCGTTTTTTTTTTTTTTTCCCGTTTTGTTGCCCTTGTTTAACATGGTTGTGATTATTGATGTTGTTTGTTGGCTAGGACAGAGAGAAATGGAGTGAGGAGGGGAAGACAGAGAGGGAGAGAGAAAGACAGACACCTGCAGACCTGTGAGGCGACTCTGCAGGTGGGGAGCCAGGGGATCGAACCGGGATCGTTATGCTGGTCCTTGCGCTTTGTGCCACATGCCCTTAACCCGCTGGGCCACCGCCCGACTCCCAAGAGTTCGTATTTTTAGCTGTTTATTTGATGAATGTCTCCTAGGTGAATCTTTTGCTGTGTTTTACAAATCATTTACCTTACTGATTTTTTTTCTTTTTCTTTTGGTTTCTTAATCATTGAGAGGATATGTTAAAGGTCTTCCTGTATGGTCGTACATTTGTGTGTTTCTTTTTGTCGTTCTGACCACTTTGCCGTAGCAGTTTTGAGGCTCTGCTGTTTGATGCCTGTGTGTTCAAAGCTGCCCTGTTTTGAGGACG